>NW_027446953.1:2990000-3112500 GCF_038048845.1 Mixophyes fleayi | reverse complement strand
TTTGCAAGGAAAATCAATCTTGCCCCAGCGTGCAAAATAGATTGTAGGGGTTTGAGTATAATACAAAATATATTGGTGAGGAGGTGAATACATCGATGGCTGGCTGATTATCAGATTTGTGATGACTAAATATTTATAGAAAATAGGGTCCTTTTTAGACTCTCCGTCACGGCTAACTTGATAGTTATGTTACTCTGATAGAAACTGGGAATAGATATTACAACAGTAAATATTAATAATTACAATCAAGATAACTTTGAATTTATAATGGAATGTAACTTATACAGGTTACAATTATAAAACACTAAAATCCTAACAACATTATCTCAGAAAAGCCACATTTATAACTGCAATTAAATACATTGGCATATATTGTCTGATATACACTTGATTTTGACAATATAATGTGGAAACAATGCGAAACATACTGATGCAGAGTCAGATACATCAGAGGCTAACAGATTATTAGATTAGAGATAATTGAATACTCATAGGAAAACTAAGATATAAAGAAATTAAAATGCGTGATTACTGAAAACTAAGGAAAGTCATGTTAAAATATCTGCAATTATTGTTAATCTAGGTGGGTGATGTATAATTTGTTCCCATGTTAATGGTGCTCAATACAGCTAGAGATTTTAGAACTAGACACTGTAATTTCAAATATATGGTCTAACCATGAATTAACACAATCGAGTTACTGAATGATTCTGATGGCAAAAGCTAAAGATTATACTGTCTAATAATTGATAACAGTCGATAACAGCAACGGACCAAGACATCTACAAAGACTAATTATGCTAATATACACAGTCAGCTATATGGGATCAAAATGATTATGAAAAATCATAATCCAAATAATAAATGACTGTGCAGTCAGTATTTACAGATTACATGACCTTATACAGAGATAATAATAACTGAGTATAACCACTGCATTGATTCTTGTTGTTATATGTGGGCAGGGCCGCCATCAGGGGGGTACAGGGGGTACTGTTGTACCAGACCTGGGCTCACCAGGGGGCTCGGTACAACAGTGCAACACAAACTTACTTGGGGGCCCGCTGTCTTGCAGTCCGCTGGTCTCCGCTACTCTGTGCTGATGTCTTCAGTCTGGCTGTCACAGTGACAGCCAGGCACCAGAATGCGATCACAGGGGTGGTTGAATCATTCCCCTGCGATCACATGATCAAGTTTGTGTTGCGCTGTTGCTCATCGGGGGAAGGGGGGGCATACTGGGCCCCATGATTTCTGATGGCGGCCCTGTATGTGGGTAGATATTTGCTAATTCTATAATGAAACTGCAATTATATGGCTCACCAGGGTAAGTGTAAATGATATCTAGACATAACAGCCTTGAAAAAGACCCACGACGGACAGGGTTGAAACGCGTTGGAGGTTTTTCCCAGATACCGAGTGACCAGTGTGACACGTACTTGTGTTTTGGATCCCAAGCTGCAGCAATACCATCTTTAAGTGGATTCCTTCACAGGCTGTATACACATTGCCATCCGGTACGGGACTTTTATATTATTATGTGGATACGTTTGCACATGTGTGCTTTCCAGTTTTACTATTGTTTTTATCTGTTCCATTGATATTAAATGTGTATTTTGGGGTAATGCACGAAGTTGTCTTCGTATGCTTCTTTTTATATATTCCATGCCCCATCGCTCTTCTGGAGACATTTTCCATATTTGTTCGTATGAGGAGGAGGAGGTTGGATTTGAAAAGCGCATATTATTCTATGGAGATGTAAGCATATACCCGAGAGGGGCTTTGAGGAGAAGATATCACGAGTGTGGTGCTGTGAGGAAAAACGACATATTTTAGGACTTTGACACATACTATCATTCTGGTGGTGGACTTGAAAGTATTAGATCATATGTTTACATAATACGCTATGTGGTCTTGTATGTTTTTTTGTGTTTTTCCATACATGTACACATTTCATATGATGACATCTTTGAGTCCTAAGCGAGGAATACCATCTAATTATGAATAGCACATTTGGTTTATGAACATCTATGGGCATGAACGGAAGCGCAAGTGTATGTACTCAATTTTTGTATATATCTATGTGTTTTGAATTAGTTGTGGAAATTCTAGAGTACACACGCGGCTGCATGCCGAAGTGGAGCGCCTGATAGAATTGATTATCTATTCTATATAACAGCGGTGTCGCCATATAAAATCCTATGTATGACTAATCACTTGTCTTAACAATTTAATACATAGTCAATATCCTCAAATAAAATATTTTTGAATGAATGTAACAATAAGGGCCAGTAAAGATTATATCTGTGAAACTTAGAAATACATATTATTAATTAACCACACTAGGAATGTGAATAGTTCTTGATGATAAGCTTTAGAATAACCACATTGTCTGAAATAAACAATATTGTTCGAATTAAATAAAATTAAATCTTAGACCATTCGACTTCAAAACTAATTACTATGACGAGATCTACTACTTCTATTATAATGAATGAACATTGATAAATGTCTAGATCATAGGGGTTATCTATATCACTGATCCAATCCAATTAGATTTTAACTTTCTGATTGGTTCTTGGAAGTTTAAAAACCTAGCTCTCTAACACAACCGGCTTGCCCGGAAAAAGCAATGCAAGCAAACATGCGTCGCGTCTTGCTGTGTGCATTTGATCTTTCAATATGATAAGATTTACAATGTTATTACTGACTAGGAATTAGACCCTGACGCTAACATTTAGTCCATATAAGAGGAAATAGAGTTCAGCCCAACCCAGACTGTTAGTGTTAATTCAGGAATTCAGAAAATCACCCCCTACTCCATAGCCACATCTCAATAAGTTGAAAAGAGTAATTAGGAATTAGACTTCATCCAGCGTAAATCTAGTTACTTGCATCTAACAAAGTGAAATAGATAACAGGAGCCAACTGTTCACCCAGCATATGCCAGGATACTTTGATGCTGATGCCAAGAAATTAAACCGCAATGTAGCTGGATATTGGCTGGCACCATAATGTGCTTGCGGAAATGTTCTGTGTGTCAGATGTGATTTTGTCCAGGACTAGTGATATGGTATCACTTCCAAGACCAGTCAGACATCCTGAACAATTACATGTAAGTGAACAATCGCACTGTATCTCTTTTCTGATATTACAGGCTTTGGTTACTGAACATCCAGGAGACACAGGATCCCTACAACAAAGTCTTGACTAGCTGAAAGGTGTTCCCAATTTTTGGCAACCCTCTATTCCTAAGAATGAGCCTCATATTTTTTTAAATTTTTTTTTTGTATGTTAAAAATACCTGCTGGCTGTACATTTTTGATGTGGGCGGCTGTCTACAAAGGTGGTTCCAACTGCTCCTTATTGGTTTTTGGCTTTAAATTAATGATTTAGGTGTTATGTCAACCAGGTGTTCCATTGAGACTAATCGGAAGAGCCTGTCCCTAACTTAACGGGGCTATATTAAGCTGACCACACACTCTGTTATATTAGCCCAATGTTGCTGCGTGTGGCCCCAAAACACACGGGTGTTGCCAAATTGCATCTTGTCTTGCGGTGGCCAAGCAATGGATCGGTCAGAGTGAGTCCAGCTTAGTGGTGGTGGTTATGTTACATATATTTTGAATCCTGGCTTTTTTCTAAATAAACAAAATCAGTGTTCCTAAGGAATCATTCACTACTGTGGCATTAGTTCTATTCCTCCACTTCAAGCTGTCTTACTTTTTCAGAAAATATTTCATCCACTCTGATCCTTAATTAGCTTAGTGGAATCGTAGATGCTGCCCTCCTTGTGACATCTCTGGTTCAGTTCATGGTACCTCTCTTTGTACTCCTTGATACACACACACACACTTCTTTTCTGAACCCCACAACCTTTGTATCGGTTCCTTGTGTCCTTTAGTGCAATTTATTGTTCTGGGGACGGCAGATTCATGATAATGGTGACGGGTAAGGTGTGGTAATTATATTTTCAAATTTGTGTAGCAGCTAAAAATGACAATAAACTTAACCCTGAACCCCAGATGTTCCAGTGACACTGATCTCATGTGATCACTCACAGCCAGTGTGCTGAAAGCTGACAGCTGTATGATGTCACAGGTGTCTCAGGAGCAGAGTGAGCATGCTCCTGCCAGTACATGTACTTCCACACTCGCTAACACTCATGAAAATGTATAGCTGCCCTGAAGATAACTTTCATACGGACATGTAAAAAGGAGAATGTAGAGGAAACTATACAGCTGTAACACACATTATATGTGACATGTTCTATATTGTCTCTACACATATCTGTTTAATGTGAATTCTGTGTAGGTACTAATTAAGCTTGATTACATTGATGCAATATTTTGAAACATTAAACAATGTTTTTATTAACCTGGTACAGATGGCCGTGTACTGTTCACTTTTTGGAAAAAATATTTTTAAATAATAATGTCACCCACTGATAGAAACAAATGGCTGGTTGTCCCCAGGCCCCAAGGACTTAGTTTAAAATATGTTTTCAAAGAATCCAAACACATTTCACATTTTAATTATTATAATTGATGAAAGGATGTTTGCTCTGAAATTGAATTTGAATAAATTAGGGCTGACATTGATTTGGCAGTGTTGTACATCTCCGCTGGCAAGTGTTCAAAGAAAATGCTGCTTATATGAGACATTCCTGGTATTGTCTTTGTTGTCTCGGGCAGATTCCCCATGGTGGCCTTGGTGGTGTTCTTCCCTGGTGTCAGATAGGCATAGGGAAGGCAGTCTATGACTGCAGCGGCTGTGGATCTGCAGGTCTTTGGCTGGTAGGGCATGGTAGTTTCACAGATGCTGGTGTGTGCCATAGGCTGCCAAGGCTTGGACTAATGTGCGTGAGACATCCAATGCCCGCAGACAGCAGGTTCCCTGGGAGTTGTGGATACCATCTATGTACCACAATTATACTGGTTTTAATGTGTGTTTCACAAGGGTCTGTTTTCGTTTTTATGATCCAATCTTATAATAATCTCCAATCTGTGTCCACAGTTTGGAAGTGGGTGATAGAGAACAAACTATAGCCAATCAGATCAGTGAATCACTCACAGCAGCACAACTTATTTCAGGAGATGAGTATGCTGATCTTGTGACCTGTCCATTCTAACTATTGCAGTGATGAGGACCACGCTGCAAATTACAGGGGCAGTGTCATGACGTGAGGAAGGAAATGGAGGCAAGTAGGTTGCTATTGCCTGTGAGTTAGATAGTGGAAGGAGCAGGGTCCTCCAGCAGCACAGAGTGGCAATGTAAGACTCCTATCAAGCTCACTTCTGTATGAAACAATCTTTATACATCCGATTTGTGCTTCCAAGTAATGCAATACCAAAAACAAAAGAAAACACATTGGCAAGGAGCATTATATACCAACATTTATTGATATGTACAGAGTTACAACACTTAGCAAAGTATATTATATTTATATTGTCATGTATAAAGAATTTCCAGTTTTATACATAAGTTACAGAAAAAGATGTGACACGGTTTGAGAGCATCTGAGCAACTTTCTAGAAATCTGATAGGCAGAAGGTAACTCACAGTAATAGCACACATCACAAAGGAGAGATTCTATATGTCAACATGAGAAGAAACACGGGGAGGAGGGTTGGAGTTTCCCACTTATTAGCCATCCAATTAACATTTTACACACTTAAGCATTTTTAATAAAAAAAAAAAAAAAGAAAAACACAGGACGAACATCTTTGATATACTTCAATAATTATACACAAGTACATTTCATTTATAACTCTTTATTGAATTCATTGTTTATATTTTACTGAAATTCGTCCTCTAACTTGGGTAAGTGGAATGATATAAATTAATAAAGCACAGTTAGAATTTATTAACAGTCGAACTTGTCTAAGATATCAGTTATCATTCTCACTAACTATGAAACTATCTGCTAGAATTGCAGTCACATTTTTTTTGTTGGGGTTGCAAGTGGGATTTTTCCCATCAAGCTGATGATTTTCTTGCTCATGAGACAGAAGTATTTCATGACAGTGTTAAGGTCCTGTCTGTGAGCGGTACTTTGATGGCTGTTTGGGATTATCTTGTTTGAGAGTTATCCAACCATTTATTTCATTTGACTCTGTGTAATAAAATCTTAATTTAAATATCTTAAATACAAATCTAGAGACAGAAAAGGGCACCTGGCGGTGGAAGATTATGGTGGGACGGTTGGGGCGCTTGACCCACCTGAGCTGGATTCTGACTGCATGGACTAATAGCATCCAAGGGTGGCCCCAAGAATTGCCCACTTTTCAGGGCCTGAGATTTCTCTTGGCATTTGTGGTTTAACCAGTATTCAGCCTATGAATTCACAAGGGAATACAGTGACTTGGCCAAAACTTTCATGAACCTTGCCCTTAACGAAGATGAATTACAGCTATTATAATAGATGATAGGTGATATTATCAGGGCCAACGCTTCCATTAGGTGAACCTTGGACATTGCCTAGGGCCTATTGGTTAGGGGGTGCCTAAAACACTGAACGAGTCTCCGAAACACCAGGCACTGTCTGACTCATTACTTTGTGCCTCTCTGCTTCCACTAGACTGAACTGCATGAACAGAATGGATTTTGCAACTTGCCCTTGGTCACGAGCAGCCTAGCGGCACACCATCCCACAGCCTAGCGGCACACCATCCCACAGCCTAGCGGCACACCATCCCACAGCCTAATCTGGGATACCGGCGTCGTGTCTGTCACCATTCTGATTCAAGATTCGAGAACGGAAGATTGAACATCATCACTCCCAGGTTCTACATTTTAATTTAAAGTTGTATCCTTATTAAAGGTGATATCATGCTAATAAAAAAATTCCAAAATATTAACTAATAATTATTATTTTTTTCAACATCAATTATTAATAGAAAAAAGCACCATTCAGAAACTCCAGCCCCGATTCCACTTATTCTGCAGCTGCCTCCATCTCCCAGCCCAGGCTGCTTAGTTATTGGCTGTCCTTCGTAGAACAGAACAGCCAATAGCATTAGGTTAGGGGAGGGGCTTATCACCACCACTATCGTTGAAAAAGAGTTTAAATCAGCACTGGCAGTACTGCAGTTCCTGGTCTGTCCTCTCTCTAGGAAAACGTTGAGGTAATATAATTGAGCCCTGAGTCACATATTGCCTATTTTTAAAATATATAATTGATAAATGTATATAATAGGCTATTACCTACAAAGACAAGCATAACATGAGATGGTTGGCTTATCTTTTAGTACAGGGCTTCTGAGCCTATGATTTTATTCCTCATGACGATTGTGTTCTGCTGACTAATAAACTCCTTTTTGTTTTTATTCCTAATATAAATATTCATAGACAAGGCCCATAAGATTGTAATCTCCCACAAGCAGGGCCTGTCTCCTGCCTTCTCTTCTGCTCCCACCTTATCCACCTGTATGTCCTTGTATTATGCCTCTTGCGTATTCTGTTCTACACGTTGTATACCTTGCTTATTACGTCTGGTGTATATGGTTAACTACTTTTGGTAATATTGCATTTATGCTTTTTAATCTTCTGTATTTTGCATTTGCTTGCTCTGTTTGACCACTTCTTAAGGCTTTTACATTTTTATTTTTTTAATATTTTTGAAAACGTTTCTTGTAAAGTCTGTGACTGTGAAAGTGCATGGTGCCAAAAGATGACACCTTGTGAAATTCAAATTCTCTGATACGTGGCAGATGATATAACAGTTGGGCATTTATGCAGAGTGGCAGTCCTTAGAAGGGAGATCATTTTTACTTTCCATGTAATATTTTATATGGTCAGATATGGCTTATATCTAACAAATAAATACATTAGGCGGGTGGTGTTATTTTCAAAAATGACTATTTTGAGCTTTTGCATACATTAGCATTAAAAGAAAAAAAAGCCTTACAGCACAGACGCCTAATAGTGTAGTGCCACATTCACTACATCAATTTCCAATTAGCAACTGACTTTAATTAGTATATGAACTGCCCTGGTTGTAGTACTTTCAATACACCTTTTATAACCCTGGGATATATTTACTGCTTGGATCTTTGGTTTTGTTATATATTTTCCCTCCTATAGCTTGTTAAAATTTGTTTTAAAGTTCATCTTAGATTTGAGGCAGATTCAGATTACAGGATATGAAAGCTGAAAGGAAAAATGCTGTATATTCTACATTAAACAATTTCCCTAATACAGAATCTCTTACATATGTTTTTTTTGTTTGCCTTTTGTTGTAGGTATGATGAATCCACTAGCGAGCTAATTAACGATGAGCTGGGCATCGCTTATCCTATAGTAGATGGCATACCCAATATGATTCCTCAGGATGCAAGGATGATTCGCAAAGACCAGAAGCCCAAAGAAACTGAAAACACATCAGAATAACCTTGTTGAGTATCGTTGTGTCAGTCCTGAAGCCATGTATCTGTCTCTCCCCACGCTGACTGTGCTGGTGCCACTCTTGTCATTGACTGGTATTTTGTATTCCGGAGGAAACCCACACAAACACAGGGAGAAAATACAAACTCCTCACAGATAAGGTCATGGTCAGGAACTGAACTCATGACCCCAGTGCTGTGAGGCAGAAGTGCTAACCACTTAGCCACCATGCTGCTATGTCCAGTGGTTCTGTCATGTTGTGTGTGTTCTGTGATTATATAATGCAGTGATAGGCAACCTGACACTCTTCAGCCACTGGATAATTGGCCCTCTAACCTTCAAAAGTTAAAACAATACATTTAATCCTTGAAAGAGACACCTATCTGTAATAACACAACAGCAGGAATTTTAAACAAGTATCCCAAGCTATAACAATCAAAATTGACAATAAAAGCAGGAAGGAGCTGGGGCCACAGGGGAAGACTCAGAGGGCCACCTCACTAGTATTATGTAAAGCGGTTATGTTCAGGTAGCAGCTTTTAGAATTGAGATTATGCTTTCACACCAAAAATCATGAAAGCCACACTATTAACACCTGTTTGCCCGAACTGCCCCACTTTGGTGTACTTGAAATCAGCAAGTATATAATTGGCTGCTAAGGGTTACCAAAACAAGCAGTATACACATTTACAGCAGCACTTTCATGAAAATACACATTACCAATTATTAGAGATATTTTCCCTTGTTATACAAGGTATATTACAACATACAACACATGGACGCACATGTGGTGATCATACTGCCTGATAAACACAGTCTCCAGTTTGCAACTCGCCTGTGTTTATCATCGTGACTGCTAGCTGATTCCTATCCGCTGCCTCCGTGCACTACAGCCTCCAGCTTGCTACTCGTCTGTGTGCTTCATCGAGACTGCTGCTATCATTGCCATCCGCTACTCTCCGTGATCAACAGCTCCTGGTCTACTCTGCTCTCCCGTGTTCCATCGCTATTGGTACTTATTGGTTACTACTGGTTACCTCCGTGTGCCCGCAGAGTCCTGCTACTGCTGTCAGCGCTATCGTCCATCTGCTGCTGATCCGCTTACCACGTCTTCCAGGGTCCCGCTGGTCTCTACCCTCCTGTCAGCATTGGATTCGTATCTCATCTGCTACTCCTCTGCTACATCAGTTCCATTCTCCTGGGTCCTCCATGAGTCCAGTTCCACGTCCTACTGATTCCTGTGGATTCGTGTCCCTGTTGGTCTACTTACCTGTGCGCTGCACCTACTAGACCCTTGCCTCATCCATCCAGGGACTTCTCATCCTGCCGGCCTTCTGCCGCTCAGGTATCGTTGCACTCCTATCTGACTGCCTGCTTCTGAACCACGGTATGCATACTTCTCATTGACTGTGCTAGTGTATTGCATATCTTGCTGGACTGTGTTGGTTCTCCTCTGGAGTCTGCTATCCGCTGAGTCTGCTGCCATCATTGACTGTGTTATATTGTGCTGGACTACTCCAAGAGACTTTCTATATTTGCAGACCTGTTCAGTCATTTATATATATTGTGCATATTACTATGGATCGTGTTTAAGGTGCCCGTGTATATCCTGTGTTGCAGTCTCTCCCCGTGCACCTCCTCACATATATATTCAGTGGTACAACTTGCTGGTCGCAGACCACTGATCCCTGTTTCCTGTATCACCAGTTCCAGTATCCTCTCACATAGCAGTGGTACAACTTGCTATCCGCAGACCACTGACTCCCCGGATACCTCCTCTTGGATTCCATTCCTTCACATAGACAGCGGTACAACTTGCTATCCGCAGACCGCTGACTCTCATCACCTCCTCGTTTCTGTTGGACATTCCTCCTCACTATAGCAGTGGTACAACTTGCTACCGCAGACCACTGACTACCTTCACGTGCCCTTGTCCATACAGTTCCTCGTGTATTATCACCTCCATACTACCAGTGCTGCTAGTCACAGACTTTCCTGAGCATCTCATCATCTGCCATTTCCTGTTCCGTGATCACCCTGCTACCAGAGTACACTATTACCATCTACATTGCTCTGGTAAGCCTACCATCTGGTGATCCCTGGGTAAAGACTCCTAGTGCCCGTGACAGTAAGATCAGGCCATGACAGACCCAGATACGGAACCTACCGCCAAGGAGATGCTGCAGCATCTGGTCAGCCGTGTGGAGCAACAGGATGCCCGCCAACAGCTGTTACTTCAGTGTTATCAATCGTTAACCTCCCAAGGAACATCTGGACACATTGTGTCAGCTACTACCGAGGCTCCTGTGCTTTCCTCCGTTTCCCCAGTGCCATCCCAGGTGTCTACAGCTTCCACGCTTCACCTGCCTACTCCGTCAAAGTACGATGGAGACCCCAAAACTTGTAGGGGTTTCCTTAACCAATGTTCAGTCCATTTTGAGCTCCAACCTCAAAATTTTTCTACCCATCGTTCCAGAGTGGCCTATCTTATCTCTTTGTTTTCAGGACAAGCCCTGGCTTGGGCCTCCCCTCTGTGGGAGAGAAACGACCCCATATTACAAGATAGTGCCAAATTCATTTCTACATTCCGAAGTGTGTTCGATGAACCAGGTCGTGTGACCTCCGCTGCTTCCAGCATTCTCCGTTTACGTCAGGGTTCTTGTACAGTAGGCCAGTACGTCATTCAATTTAGGATTTTAGCCTCTGAACTTCAGTGGAACACTGAAGCATTAATTGCCGCCTTCTGGCAGGGGCTCTCCGATAAAATTAAAGATGCACTGACTACCCAAGAGCTACCTACGTCATTAGAAGATTTGATTTCCCTCTGCCATCGTGTAGACATGAGGTTTCGTGAAAGGGAGTCTGAAAAAACAACTTCAGTTAAAGCACCTCTTCGCTCAACCCCTCAACTTCGTCCAGCTTCATCTTCTGTAATCTCCTTAGAGATAGGACGTTCCAAATTAACTTCTGAGGAGAGGAACCGAAGAGTAAAGAATAGACTTTGTATCTATTGTGCTGATTCCACACATTTGCTCAATTCTTGCCCTAAGAAATCGGGAAATGCCAGGCCCTAACTAGTTCTGGAGAGGTGAAGTTAGGGTCCCTGGAGTCCTCTCCATGTTCTACGAAATTAAAAGTCTGTGCTTTTGATGTTACGATTTCCTTTGCTACCAAATCCTTTGAGTCCCAAGCACTGATTGATTCTGGAGCAGCAGGAAATTTCATTTCTAAATCCCTAGTGAATCAATGGTCCCTACCAGTGATTACTTTGAAAACACTGATTACTGTGACTGCTATAGATGGATCACGTCTCATCAATGGTCTCATCACCCAGAGTACGTCCCCAGTAACGCTTCAGATTGGTGTGTTACACCATGAAGAGATTTAGTTTTTAATTCTGCCTGTTACTACAAGTCCGATTGTTTTAGGCCTTCCATGGCTTCAATGTCATTCTCCCCAGATTGACTGGCGCACTCCTCAAGTTACGTCTTGGGGAGCTGAATGTCATCATCGTTGTCTTTCCCAAGTCATTCCTCTTAAAATACAGCAATCTTCCATCTCACCTTCCTCACCGGGACTTCCTCCTCAGTATGCGTCATTTACCGATGTTTTTGATAAAGCTCAGTCTGAACATCTTCCTCCTCATCGTTCATGGGATTGTCCGATCGATCTTCTACCTGGCAAGACTCCTCCTAGGGGTCGGGTGTATCCACTTTCGTTACCTGAAACTCAAGCTACATCTGAATACATCCAAGAGAATCTCCAGCGAGGTTTTATTCGACCTTCCACCTCTCCCGCTGGAGCCGGGTTCTTCTTCGTAAAAAAGAAGAATGGATCACTATGCCCCTGCATAGATTTTCGTGGACTTAACGCCATTACTATTAAAAATCGGTATCCTATTCCTCTGATTACTGAGTTATTTGATCGCATTAAGGGAGCTCGGATCTTTACCAAGTTGGATCTTCGTGGTGCCTATAATTTAATTTGAATCCGGTCCGGTGACGAATGGAAGACAGCTTTCAACACCAGAGATGGGCATTATGAATATTTAGTAATGCCTTTCGGGTTATGTAATGCTCCCGCTGTTTTCCATGGCTTCATTAATGAGATCTTTCGGGACTTGTTATATATATGTGTCGTTGTCTACCTGGACGACATATTGATCTTTTCACAGGACCTGCCATCTCATCACCAACATGTGGCAGAAGTTCTTTCCAGACTCCGGAAAAATTTATTATTCTGCAAACTAGAAAAATATTCATTCGAGTTGCCCCAGATTCCATTTTTGGGTTATATTGTCTCCGGAGTTGGCCTACAAATGGATCCAGAAAAGGTGAATGCTGTGTTACATTGGCCTCAGCCAACTACCCTTCGTGCCATTCAGCGTTTTTTAGGTTTTGCCAATTACTATAGACGCTTCATTCAAGACTTCTCGTCCATTGCATCTCCTATTGTGGCTCTGACTCGTAAAGGGGCCAATACTAAGCAATGGTCATCTGAGGCTCTCCAAGCCTTTCAATTTCTTAAAGAGTCCTTCTCCTCTGCTTCCATTCTTCGACAGCCTGATGTGACACTTCCCTTCTTCCTAGAAGTAGATGCCTCTAATGTTGGCTTAGGAGCCATTCTCTCCCAACGCTCGGAGCAACAAAAATTCCATCCTTGTGCCTTTTACTCTCGGGGTCTCCTGCCTGCGGAGAGGAATTACACCATCGGGGACAAGGAGTTGCTGGCTATCTAAGTAGCATTAGAAGAGTGGAGATACTTGTTGGAGGGAGCTCGTCATCCTGTGACAATTTTCACGGATCATAAGAACTTGTCATATCTACAGTCTGCCCAATGCTTGAATCCTCGTCAAGCAAGATGGTCTCTTTTCTTTTCTCATTTCGAATTAATCATAACCTTCAAACCAGCTGCTAAGAACAAGAAAGCTGACGCTCTATCCCGAGCTTTTGTGACGTCCTCTGACGTTGAAGAGGTTTCCAACCACTCTATACTAGACCCCAAATGTATTTCGCTGGCTGCTTCTTCCACTAAAGTGCTACCATTTGGGAAGACCCTCGTGCCTCCTACTCTTAGGAGGAAAATCCTTTCGTGGTTCCACTCTTCTCGTTTTTCTGGACATGCTGGTGAACGCAAGACCTTTGAGATTCTCTCTCAAAGTTACTGGTGGCCCTCTATGAGGAGAGACGTCAAAGAGTTTGTAGCTGCTTGTGAATTGTGTTCTCAGTTTAAGACCTCCCGCAGAACTCCAGTGGATTTGCTTCAACCACTACCCATTCCATCCAAGCCCTGGACCCATATTAGTATGGACTTTGTTACTGATCTTCTGCTTAGTAAAAATTGTAATACTATTTGGATAGTGGTGGACAGATTTTCGAAGATGGCTCATTTTGTCCCTTTGTCTGGTTTGCCTTCCTCTTCTACTCTGGCTGAGCATTTCGTCAAGGAAATCTTTCGTATTCATGGATGTCCGTCTGAGATTGTGTCAGATAGAGGAGTACAATTCGTTTCCAGATTCTGGCGGGCCCTTTGTAAGACCTTGGGCATACGATTAGCACTCTCATCTTCCTACCATCCTCAATCAAACGGACAAACTGAAAGGGTCAATCAAGATCTTGAGACCTTTATAAGGATGTTCTCATCAGCCAATCAAGACAACTGGGTAGAATTGCTTCCTTGGGCTGAATTCACTCATAACAACATGTACCATGAGTCATCTTCCAAAACTCCATTCTTTGTGGTTTACGGTCACCATCCGTCTTTTCCAGAATTTCCTGCCCTCCCTCCCACCCAAGTTCCTGCTGTAGAGACTGTTTGTCAGACCTTCAAAAATATTTGGTCTCAGGTCAAAACCTGTTTAAAGAAGACATCTGCCAAATATAAGTCTTTTGCAGATAAGAAGAGGCGGGCTATTCCACCACTGAAAATTGGAGATCGTGTCTGGTTATCTACCAAAAATATTCGTTTGAAGGTTCCATCTATGAAATTCACTCCCCCGTTTTATTGGTCCATATAGGATCATTCAAGTGATAAATCCAGTTTGTTTCAAACTTCTACTTCCTAAGAATCTTCGTCTTTCCAACGCCTTCCATGTGTCCTTGCTCAAACCTCTCATCATCAACCGTTTCTCGGTCCCTCCTTCTGCACCTCAGCCAGTTCAAGTTCATCAGGAGGAAGATTTCGAGATTACTCATATATTGGACGCAAAAATTTTGCAAGGAGTTCTTCGTTTCCTCGTTCATTGGAAGGGCTTTGGTCCTGAGGAGCGTTCATGGATCAAAGCTGAAGATCTCAATGCTCCAGCTCTTCTTAAGAAGTTTTATTCCAAAAATCCGGACAAGCCCGGTTCCAGGTGTTCTGTGCCCACCTTTAAAAGGGGGGGTACTGTCACTCACCAGACTGTGAGTGCTTCTTCCTGTGTGTTTAGGAACCGTGGCCGTCCACCATCCTGAGGGTCTGCGCATGTGCAGCCCTTTCAAACCTTCAGTACCTGTTCCTTTTAGTTAATTGGCTGATCAGGCAACACTCCCTATTTAAAGCACCTGTTGTCTATTCCTCGTGGCCTGATCTTGGAGTCTCATTCCCCATGAGCCTCTGAAGGTGTTTCCTCGTGTATTCAGCCCAGCTGATTCCTGTGGTTTCCAGACCACTTCAACTCTCCTGTGGTTTCCAGACCACTTCAACTCTCCTGTGTTTCATCGTCAGGGCTGCCAAGAAGAATTCAGGGCCCGGGTACAACAAATTCATGGGGCCCCCCTCATAGTGAAGTAAGCCCCAAAATTTTTTTGCGCCGCCTTACGGCGCCGCAAAAAAGATTAGGTATATGGTCATATATTCAGGGGCGTGGCTAGCCAAACGGCAGTGCAAAAATTTTGGGAGGTGCGGTCATGCATTTGGGGGCGTGGCAAACGTGCCATTGGGGCGTGGCTAACATAAAAACCACTAGGCTCTCAATTCGCCGGAGCGTCACATATGTTTAAGCACTCCTGACTTTCAGGACATCTACCACCACAGGGTAGTATACAAACAATGCAGTGTGTACACAAACAGTTCAGTCTTGGCCTACACCTTACATTGGACACAACATTCACCAAAAATTGGTATTGTCCCTACTAGAATCACAACATTTCACACACTGTGCTGCTCTCTCCTACCTGTTCTTCTCACTTTCTCCACCTGTGGCTGCTGCTTTCTTTAGTTGTGGCTTGTCCGGATCCAGAAATGTTGAAGGACCTATTTTGAAAAAAAAATGGCTACATTTAGAAAATTACAGCCAGCCCCAGCGTTAAATCAATAGCACCCACGATTAATAATTAGGCCTTCCTCCAGCCCCAACATTAAAATAATACTATTCACATTTAATAAATAAACCTATTTCCCTTCCTGCAAACAGCCCCAGCAATACCTATTTCCCGCAACCATCACTGCCATTAAATAATTCATAGTCACATTTAATAAATAGACCTCATTCTCCCTAAACTCACCCCAAGATTCAATAGCCCCCAAACCACCCCATCTTAAATTAATAGTCCCTACTATTAAATTGCCTCACCATCACCCTACAAACAAAATAGCGCCCATTAATTAGCTGCCACCTACCTCACACACACTACATTGCAACAAGCCCCCTGTGCCATTACACACACAATACTGTGCCCCTTCATCACAACTACACTGTGCCCCCTTATGCTCACACTGCGACCTCCATGCTGCTTTTCCCCCTTCTTTTTTACTTTGTGCCTCTCTCCCACTTTTTTTCCTCCTCTGTTCCTCTCTCCCACTTTTTTTTATTCCTCTGTGGCTCTCTCCTTTTTTTCCTCCTCTGTTCCTCTCTCCCCAATTTTTTTTTATTCCTCTGTGGCTCTCTCCTTTTTTTCCTCCTCTGTTCCTCTCTCCCACTTTTTTTTTTATTCCCCTGTGGCTCTCTCCTTTTTTTCCTCCTCTGTTCCTCTCTCCCACTTTTTTTTTTATTCCCCTGTGGCTCTCTCCTTTTTTTCCTCCTGTTCCTCTCTCCCCAATTTTTTTTTATTCCTCTGTGGCTCTCTCCTTTTTTTCCTCCTCTGTTCCTCTCTCCCACTTTTTTGTTTATTCCCCTGTGGCTCTCTCCTTTTTTTCCCTCCTCTGTTCCTCTCTCCCACTTTTTTTCCCCTCCTCTGTTCCTCTTTCCCCAATTTTTTTTTATTCCTCTGAGGCTCTCTCCTTTTTTTCCTCCTCTGTTTCTCTGTCCCCTTTCTTTATAGTACTGTCCCTCTCTGTTTTCCTCCCCTTGCCTCTCCGTTTCTTTACTTACCTTTTGTCACCTTCTTTCTTTTCTTTTCTGCTCTTCTGTCTCCTCTTCTGTCTTCTTTCTTCCTGCTGGCTGCGGCGCTCCTCACTGACTGACAGGCGTGACTTGATGACGTCACGCCCGGCAGTCAGTGTGAATGGAGGAGAGGAGGGACACGGCGCCGCGCGCTCACGTGAGTATTTATTTATTTTTTTTTAATTTATTCTTCCTCCCAGCTCCCAAGACCCCCCCTCCCCCCCCCCCCCCCCGTGGAAAAAAAAAAAAAAAAAAAGTTACAAAAAAAAGCGCAAGACAGAAAATTTAAAAAAAAAAAAATTAATTAGCAGCGAGGGCCCGGCCCGGGCCCCCTGGCATGGCCGGGCCCGGGTAAACTGTACCCGCTCCCCCCCCCTCTCGGCGGCCCTGATTATGCTTAGCTGTTGAGTTGAATGTATTAATAGCATATCGTTCAAATAAATTATACAATGATCACTCTGCTGATGTAGATGTGACACAACTGCTTTCATGACTTGAGTGAACATATAGGGGGCAGTGGACAGCCCAAACTATATTTCATACCTTTCAAAAAGGTTATCTTTCTAGTAATAACTTAGGAACCATCTGTGGTTTGAGTGAATGGATACAGAATAGAACATCTCTTCTACATGCAATAACCCCTCCATTCTTATCAATATAACCGCGGTACAGGATGGAGGTAAGCAGAATACTGGAGGCTGAAATCCCGGACAGGCCAGGATCGAGGGTCAGAAGCAAGCAAGGAAGGTTGTAAAACAGGCCAGAGGTCGGTACTGGCAGCAAACAGAGGAATCTAGGAAACAGGCAAAGGTCAAAGGGTCACATGCATAGAAGCAGAGTCCAATAAACAAGCCAAGGGTCACAACGGGTTAACAATCTAAGGACAGGGAAAGTATCCAACAGCAGGTCAGCAATCTGTGCAGCACACTGATGCTATAACCCGCAGGGAGGCTAAGCCCTCCCTGCCTTAAATACTTAGATGAGCCAGTCAGAAAAAGGGGAGGCACAGACCAGTCAATCATCCCAGGAGGCTGCTAATTAATTACTATAGGCTGCATGGGACAAGCACAACCCTGGAAAAAGTATTATATATAAATTGTCAATTTACTATAAATAGCAAAAACTATCCCCACTGGTTTCCTAAATGCGTTATCCTGGCATCGGTCAGGACGGATGGGGAAATTACGTCCTGGTGATGGCCGGGACACATCCGAAAAGGAAGCAGCGGCTCATGACACATTCACAATCTTTTTTTGTTTTTAAATCATAATTTCAGGACCAGATGTTGAGGACTTGTCTCAAAGCACTGTCCTATTTCTTACTAGGCAACAAGTGACTGGTCCAACCATTGGAATACGGATCGGTTCTATACTTCCTTGGGTCAGCGCTAACGTCTGGATCTCATCTAGCAGGACTGCATTTCCTTGAGCAATGTAAAATCTGTCATGGAAACCAGTTTGTGGAAGGTTTACCCTTATTGAATTACCCATAGGAACCACTTGCCTGTGGTAAACTGCTGCACAAAATTCATAGTATTTGGCAGACAGCTGTTCACATGTGTGACCAATAAAGTATACGACTTAGTTACCTTCCAGAAGTTTGTTTATAAAAGCTTGCTCTCAGAGTTTGTGACCTCAAGTAAGGCTATTGTAGTTCAGTAACTAGAATAGGACTCATGGTACACCCTCATTTCATGGGAGAGGCCTTCAATGCTAACTGTTTCTCCAGATCCATTCCGAAAGGCCGCCATCTTCACTCGGGCATTGATCAGGGTAGAGGGAGGGTGTGTTAGGTGGTGCTCTGTCCTGTTAGATCTCGTGCTGTGCTGTGCTGTGCTGTTTAGTGCTGTGCTGTGCTGTGCTGTGCTGTGCTGTGCTGTGTTCTGCAGTATCAGTCCAGTGGTGCTGTGTGCTGTGCTCTGTCCTTCTGAGGTCAGTGGTGCTGCTGGGTCCTGTGCTGTGTCCTGTTCAGTCCAGTGGTGCTGTGTCCTGTGCTCTGTGCTTCTAAGGGCATAGTTATTTCCCCAATATTCCAAAGTGTTTAAAAAAAATAAAAAAAAGTTATTTAAAAAAAATACAAAAAAATAATTACATTTTTTTTTAATTACAACAAAATTTGCACAACCAATCCTGCAGTATAAGCCCATTGGTACTGCAATATATATTACCAAGTTCACACATTCAGCAGTAAAAGTCCAGTGGTTCTGCAATATTACAAAGTTCACACATTCTGCAGTATCAGTCCAGTGGTGCTGTGTCCTGTGCTCTGTCCTGCTGAGTTCAGTAGTGCTGCTGGGTCCTGCGCTGTGTCCTGTTCAGTCCAGTGGTGCTGTGTCCTGTGCTCTGTGCTTCTAAGGGCATAGTTATTTTCCCCAATATTCCAAAGTGTTTAAAAAAAATAAAAAAAAGTTATTTAAAAAAAATACAAAAAAATAATTAAATTTTTTTTTAATTACAACAAAATTTGCACAACCAATCCTGCAGTATAAGCCCATTGGTACTGCAATATTACCAAGTTCACACATTCAGCAGTAAAAGTCCAGTGGTTCTGCAATATTACAAAGTTCACACATTCTGCAGTATCAGTCCAGTGGTGCTGTGTCCTGTGCTCTGTCCTGCTGAGTTCCGTAGTGCTGCTGGGTCCTGTGCCGTGTCCTGTTCAGTCCAGTGGTGCTGTGTCCTGTGCTCTGTGCTTCTAAGGGCATAGTTATTTCCCCATTATTCCCAAGTTTTTAAAAAATAAAAAAAAAGTAAAAAAAAATAAAAAATAAAAAATTTAAAAAAATATATATATTTATAACCAAATTTGCAAAACCAATCCAGCAGTATAAGTCCATTGGTACTGCAATATTACAAAGTTCACACATTCTGCAGTATCAGTCCATTGGTGCTGTGTCCTGTGCTCTGTCCTGCTGAGTTCCATAGTGCTGCTGGGTCCTGTGCCGTGTCCTGTTCAGTCCAGTGGTGCTGTGTCCTGTGCTCTGTGCTTCTAAGGGCATAGTTATTTCCCCATTATTCCCAAGTTTTTAAAAAATAAAAAAAAAGTAAAAAAAAATAAAAAATAAAAAATTTAAAAAAATATATATATTTATAACCAAATTTGCAAAACCAATCCAGCAGTATAAGTCCATTGGTACTGCAATATTACAAAGTTCACACATTCTGCAGTATCAGTCCATTGGTGCTGTGTCCTGTGCTCTGTCCTGCTGAGTTCCGTAGTGCTGCTGGGTCCTGTGCCGTGTCCTGTTCAGTCCAGTGGTGCTGTGTCCTGTGCTCTGTGCTTCTAAGGGCATAGTTATTTCCACATTATTCCCAAGTTTTTAAAAAATAAAAAAAAAGTTAAAAAAAATAAAAAATAAAAAATAAAAAAAATAAATATATAATTATAACCAAATTTGCAAAACCAATCCAGCAGTATAAGTCCATTGGTACTGCAATATTACCAATTTCACACATTCTGCAGTATCTTGTGCTACATATAATGGAGACCAAAAATTTGGAGGATAAAGTAGGGAAAGATCAAGACCCACTTCCTCCTAATGCTGAAGCTGCTGCCACTAGTCATGACATAGACGATGAAATGCCATCAACGTCGTCTTCCAAGCCCGATGCCCAATCTCGTAGTACCGGGCATGTAAAATCCAAAAAGCCCAAGTTAAGAAAAAGTAGCAAAAAGAGAAACTTAAAATCATCTGAGGAGAAACGTAAAGTTGCCAATATGCCATTTACGACACGGAGTGGCAAGGAACGGCTTAGGCCCTGGCCCGTGTTCATGACTAGTGGTTCAGCTTCACCCACGGATCTTAGCCCTCCTTCTCCTCCCCCCCCCTACAAAAAATTGAAGAGAGTTATGCTGTCAGCAACAAAACAGCAAACAACTCTGCCTTCTAAAGAGAACTTATCAAAAATCCCCAAGGCGAGTTCAAGGGTGTTGGTGGTTGTCAAGCCTGACCTTCCCATCACTGTACGGGAAGAGGTGGCTCGGGAGGAGGCTATTGATGATGTAGCTGGCGCTGTGGAGGAACTTGATGATGAGGATGGTGATGTGGTTATTGTAAATGAGGCACCAGGGGGGGAAACAGCTGATGTCCATGGGATGAAAAAGCCCATCGTCATGCCTGGTCAGAAGACCAAAAAATGCACCTCTTCGGTCTGGAGTTATTTTTATCCAAATGCAGACAACCAATGTATGGCCATATGTAGCTTATGTAAAGCTCAAATAAGCAGGGGTAAGGATCTTGCCCACCTAGGAACATCCTCCCTTATACGTCACCTGAATAACCTTCATAGTTCAGTGGTTAGTTCAGGAACTGGGGCTAGGACCCTCATCGGTACAGGGACACCTAAATCCCGTGGTCCAGTTGGATACACACCAGCAACACCCTCCTCGTCAACTTCCTCCACAATCTCCATCAGATTCAGTCCTGCAGCCCAAGTCAGCAGCCGGACTGAGTCCTCCTCAATACGGGATTCATCCGAGGAATCCTGCAGCGGTACGCCTACTACTGCCACTGCTGCTGTTGCTGCTGTTAGTCGGTCATCTTCCCAGAGGGGAAGTCGTAAGACCGCTAAGTCTTTCACAAAACAATTGACCGTCCAACAGTCGTTTGCCATGACCACAAAATACGATAGTAGTCACCCTATTGCAAAGCGTATAACTGCGGCTGTAACTGCAATGTTGGTGTTAGACGTGCGCCCGGTGTCCGCCATCAGTGGAGTGGGATTTAGAGGGTTGATGGAGGTATTGTGTCCCCGGTACCAAATCCCGTCGAGATTCCACTTCACTAGGCAGGCGATACCAAAAATGTACAGAGAAGTACGATCAAGTGTCCTCAGTGCTCTAAAAAATGCGGTTGTACCCACTGTCCACTTAACCACGGACATGTGGACAAGTGGTTCTGGGCAAACGAAGGACTATATGACTGTGACAGCCCACTGGGTAGATGCATCCCCTTCCGCAGCAACAGCAACAGCTGCATCAGTAGCAGCAACTACAAAATGGCTGCTTGTGCAAAGGCAGGCAACATTGTGTATTACAGGCTTTAATAAGAGGCACAACGCTGACAACATATTAGAGAAAATGAGGGAAATTATCTCCTAGTGGCTTACCCCACTTAGACTCTCATGGGGATTTGTGGTGTCAGACAATGCCAGTAACATTGTGCGGGCATTAAATATGGGCAATTTCCAGCACGTCCCATGTTTTGCCCACACCATTAATTTGGTGGTGCAGCATTACCTCAAGAGTGACAGGGGTGTGCAGGAGATGCTTGCGGTGGCGCGCAAAATTGCTGGACACTTTCGGCATTCAGCCAGTGCCTACCGCAGACTAGAGGCACATCAAAAAAGCTTGAACCTGCCCTGCCATCACCTCAAACAAGAGGTTGTGACGCGCTGGAACTCCACCCTCTATATGCTGCAGAGGATGGAGGAGCAGCAAAAGGCCATTCAGGCCTACACAGCCACCTACGACATAGGCAAAGGAGTGGGCATGCGCCTGAGTCAAGCGCAGTGGAGACTGATTTCCGTGTTGTGCAAGGTTCTGCAGCCATTTGAACTTGCCACACGAGAAGTCAGTTCCGACACTGCCAGCTTGAGTCAGGTCATTCCCCTGATCAGGCTGTTGCAGAAGCAGCTGGAGAAAGTGAGGGAGGAGCTGGTAAGCCATTGCGATTACACCAAGCATGTAGCTCTTGTGGATGTAGCCCTTCGTACGCTTTGCCAGGATCCGAGGGTGGTCACTCTTTTAAAGTCAGAGGAATACATTGTGGCCACCGTGCTCGATCCTCGGTTTAAAGCGTATGTTGTGTCTCTGTTTCCGGTGGACACAAGTCTACAGCGGTGCAAAGACCTGCTGGTCAGGAGATTGTCCTCTGAAGAGGACCGTGACATGCCAACAGCTCCACCCTCATTTTCTTCCACATCTATGGCTGCGAGGAAAAAGCTCAGTTTTCCCAAAAGAGGCACTGGCGGGGATGCTGATAACATCTGGTCCGGACTGAAGGACCTGCCAACCATTGCAGACATGTCTACTCTCGCTGCATTGGATGCTGTCACCATTGAAAAAATGGTGGATGATTACTTTGCTGACACCATCCAAGTAGACATGTCAGACAGTCCATATTGTTACTGGCAGGAAAAAAAGGCAGTTTGGAAGCCCCTGTACAAACTGGCTCTATTTTACCTGAGTTGTCCCCCCTCCAGTGTGTACTCGGAAAGAGTTTTTAGTGCAGCGGGGAACCTGGTCAGTGAGCGGCGAAGGAGGTTGCTTCCTCACAATGTTGAAAAAATGATGTTTATAAAAATGAATAATCAATTCCTCAATGAAGTACAGCACTGCCCTCCAGATACTACAGAGGGACCTGTGGTTGTGGAGTCCAGCGGGGACGAATTGATAATGTGTGATGAGGAGGAAGTACACACTGTAGGGGGAGAGGAATCAGAGGTTGAGGATGAGGATGACATCTTGCCTCAGTAGAGCCCGTTTAGTCTGTACAGGGAGAGATGAATAGCTTTTTTGGTGTGGGGGCCCAAACAAACCAATCATTTCAGCCAAAGTTGTTTGGTAGGTCCTGTCGCTGAAATGATTGGTTTGTTAAAGTGTGCATGTCCTATTTCAACAACATAAGGGTGGGTGTGAGGGCCCAAGGACAATTCCATCTTGGAACTTTTTTTTTTGCATTATGTGACCAATCAACAGTCGTTTGCCATGTTCAAAAAGTAAAACCAAATTTAAACAAATTCAAGAAATTAAACCAAAAGTAAAATGCCCTGTCATAATTTAAAAAAAGAGGTATTGACGTCCTCTGACTAAAACTACTGTATTGTTGTTTATATTTTATAAACACTACACTTGAAAGCTTGAGTCTTTTCTTATTAATAATATATATTGTGGTGACCCACTCCTCTACGCAGTCCAGATACATTTATTGGTGCGAATCATAAAAGTTCAGGGTTTTTAAGATATTGTGGTGACCCACTCCTCTACGCAGTCCAGGTACATTTATTGGTGCGAATCATACAAGTTGATGGTTTTCTTATTATATATATTGTGGTGACCCACTCCTCTACGCAGTCCAGATACATTTATTGGTGCGAATCATAAAAGTTAAGGGTTTTTAATATATATTGTGGTGACCCACTCCTCTACGCAGTCCAGAAAGATACCTCGTTGCATCGTTTTGGACTAATAACTATATTGTGAGGTGTTCAGAATACACTGTAAATTAGTGGAAATGCTTGTTATTGAATGTTATTGAGGTTACTAATAGCATAGGAGTGAAAATAAGCCCAAAAACTTGATTTTTAAACTTTTTATGTTTTTTCCAAAAAAATCCGAATCCAAAACCTTAAATCCGAACCGAGACCTTTCGTCAAGTGTTTTGCGAGACAAATCCGAACCCCAAAAATAATGAAAATCCGGATCCAAAACACAAAACACGAGACCTCAAAAGTCGCCGGTGCACATCCCTAAAGGAAAGGCATATAAACCCATGGTGTGTCAAATTATTTTCTCACAATACACAAAAAAGATCAAAAAAGCTTCCAAGTTCATTTGTATCCAACACATCCGAAGAAATTGGAGAGCTTTAATAACCAGAATTTAAGCTCAATGGATTTACCAACAACAGCTTCATCTGGTTTAAACTTAGATTTTGATATTGGTTCATTTTAATTTATTAAATGTATTTTATTTATTTATAAATTTATAACGCAATGGTAATTTTAATTAGAAGCCATAAGAAAAAGGCTCTTAAGCTATTGCAGTATTGCAATAAGAAGTCATATGAAGAAAAACCCAATTAGACATTTTTTATAATTTTGTATTAAATGTTTATTAAAAAAAAAAGGACAGCTTGTTAATTTAAATATTTAGATTTTTTTTTAAAAGGAGGGTGTTTTTATAAAGCTGCCCTCCCCTTTTACGAAGTCATCCTTGAGGAAGTCCACTAAGGTATGAAATGCGTTGGAAGAAATGGAACACTAATTGACTGGTGGCGTGGAGAAAGAACTGCAATCAACATTGGCTAAAGGAATGGAAAAGGGAAAGGTGATAGGGTTAGCTCACAGCCCATGCAGCTGCTACTACAGCATACATTATTATAAATGAACTTGCTTTTAAGATTCCAGTGATTCACTTTATGCAAAAAAGAGCTATAACATTGTTATATTTAAGTTTCAGTGTTACATTCCTCTCCTTTTTCATAGCAGACTTAAAGACAAAACACCAGAATATATATATATCTTATACTGAGTAATATACACACTCGTAAGCTTGATTTTGTTGATGTTCTTTAATTATATATGTGTTATTGTATTTTGATTTAAGGCTGCACCACTCTGTTTTGAAAGTGCAGATTATTGTAAAACACACAAGAAAAAGAGAGTCTTGACCTTGTTAATATTAAATGTGAATATATAATTTTCTATATAAAATGGAATGAAATGCAAACACCTCCACATCTGTCGTTTACCAATTCAAAATCCAATGGCAATCTTGTTTCCAGAAGTAGTCAAATTGGAAATGACAAATAAGTAATGCAAATAAATGCCCATGACTTCATATAATACAGATGCAACTTTTTTAGTGCACGTGCAAAGTAAGTAGAAAATGTGTATCTTGTGGAAAAAAACCTGGAATTGGCATGTGTCTGCCTTTGATACTATTTCTGTAACAATGGGCATGCAAGCCTATTTGAAAGAATATTCATTAGCACAAAATACATTTAATTAGGACAGATAATTTAAAGCGGACATGTCCTTTTGCAGGAAAGTCCAACTTTGGGAGTGGGGGTGTTATAATACGTTTATTACATTAGTACAATGCAACTGCTCAGGTCTGTCATACAGTGTGAAATGACAGTTATCAACTAACTAAATGGATATGGCATTCAAATGCTGTGTATTTGTAAAATAAAACTCACCGCTCCTTTTCAATGTTCAATGATCTCTACCACATTCACAAAGTTCTCTATGTATCTTTGAAAAAATAGAGATTGAAAGAAACTAGAAAGCAGAATATTTAGAAGACCAGCCCATGAGAGGAGAGACAGCGGAAAGGACATCCGTTTAGAGACAGCCAAGAAATAGAAGTAGAGACATTCAGAGTAGCAGCCTACAGTAGAGTCAAAATATCCATGAAAGGTAGTGAAACAGAATATCTCACAACTTGATACCTCCATTCTGAACAAGATCTGCGTCTCTCATCCATCCATTCGCAGTTACAAGAGTTTTTGGGGGCTGCATTCACTTTGCGGAATTTCCTCCCTTGCACAATCAGACTTTCCTCTATTCTTCAAACCTTCAAGCATTCTCTGAACATTATTGGAGATATCTCTTGCATTAGTTAATTACAGCATTAACTGCAGTCTTCATAATAGTCAATGTGGACAGCGATCCATGTACCAGAAAATGCTTGTACCAGGAAATGATAAAATCAAGGCATATAACACATACTACTCATTTTACTCCTATGATATCTGTAGTAGAGATGTGCACCGGCGACTTTTGGCGTCTCGTGTTTTGTGTTTTGGATTCGGATTTCCGCGATGTTTTGGGTTCGGATTTGTTTCGCAAAACACCTGCCGAAAGGTTTTGGTTCGGATTTAAGGTTTTGGATTCGGATTTTTTTTGAAAAAAGCATTAAAAGTTCAAAAATCAAGTTTTTGGGCTTATTTTCACTCCTACGCTATTATTAACCTCAATAACATTCAATAACAAGCATTTCTACTAATTTACCGTGTATTCTGAACACCTCACAATATAGTTATTAGTCCAAAACGTTGCAACGAGGTATCTTTCTGGACTGCGTAGTGGAGTGGTCCCCACAATATAATAAGAAAACCATCAACTGGTCTTAATCGCACCAAAAAAATGTACCTAGACTGCATAGAGGAGTGGGTCACCACAATATAAATTAAAAACCCTGAACTTGTATGATTCGCACCAATAATGTACCTGGACTGCGTAGAGGAGTGGGTCACCACAATATAAATTAAAAACCCTGAACTTGTATGATTCGCACCAATAATGTACCTGGACTGCGTAGAAGAGTGGGTCACCACAATATAAATTAAAAACCCTGAACTTGTATGATTCGCACCAATAATGTACCTGGACTGCGTAGAGGAGTTGGTTACCACAATATAAATTAAAAACCCTGAACTTGTATGATTCGCACCTATAATGTACCTGGACTGCGTAGAGGAGTGGGTCACCACAATATATATAATAAGAAAACCATCAACTGGTATGAATCGCACTGAATAATGTACCTGGACTGCGTAGAGGAGTGGGTCACCACAATATAATTAAAAAATCCTCCACGGGTCTGAATTCCCAAAAAAAAGGTTCTGGACTGCGTAGTGGGGTGGCCCCGGTACACAATTTTTTACCGGGGCCACAATATTATTAAAAAACCCTACACGGGTCTGAATTCCACCCAAAAAGTTTATGGACTGCGTGGTGTAGTGTTCCCCACAATATTAATTAAAAATTTTGCAGCAACAGTCAACGTTGTTTAATATCTGATACACCTCTATCTGGACTGCATAGTGGAGTGGCCCCGGTACCCAATTTGGTACCGGGTCCACAATACCTCCTCCAACCATGGTACAGACCATTTATCATTGAGATCCCATCAAGTATGTTAAAGACAGACAGGGTCGAAGTGTTATTGGTTGACTTTGTAAACCAAATTTGTTCCTCTTTATGGTAACTACTAATAGAATTAAAGTATTAAATAGAATTAAGTATTAAATAGAGTGGTATAGAGTGGTAGTGCGGTATAGAGTGGTCCCCACAATATAATAATAAAACCCTCAACTGGTCAGAATTCCACCAAAGGGGGAGATGCTCTGCACAGGGATTAGAAGAAAACGTCCACATGCAATGTATGTCAAGATATAAATCTATAGCGTATAGCTTGTGGGGGTGCTGGTCCTGTTATATTTGGACAGAACGAATAATGAACAGAGGTTCATGTTAGAAGGACAAATTAGCACTCCTTATGTTATTTAAAATATAACTTTTAATGATTATTGTTTAATAATGACATCCTCCCGGAAAACAAGGTGAAATATATTAAATTAACTTACAAATACACACATACACACGTGTGATAAAAACAAAAACACCAACTGATAGGGATCTATTATATAAGGAAATAGTCTGGTGGATACAGAGAGTATCTTGTATAAAACCTTTTTTAGCAAACCATTTACTGGTAAGTGGTGGTTGGTAAGAAGACAAAAATGATTTGAAGAGTAAATGAGAACCGTGTCTCTTATTGTGTTGGTGTTACAAGCCTTCTAGTCACCACTATAACAAATGTAGCAGGCAGATAACGGAGTAAGGTACTGGATCTTGGTGAATTTAATAAGGGGAACCCCCTAGCTCAAAAAGGTCTTAGCTTGTGTGATGCTATTGGTAAGTTTTAAATACAAGGCTTAATCTAGATTATTGGCAGTATGAAGCACTACACCATAGCACATCTATACTGAGGCTGGTGTGCTTCCTGCACTGTGTAATATTGTCAGCAATAATAAAGGCAGATAGCTCATTGCCAGTAATGGCTCTATGTTACCAGAAAAAGTCCCTGATGTAAAACAAATGACAGTCTCTATAGTAGACACTGTTCACAGCAATTATACATTTAGGTGCATCTATGATAAGGCTGGTGCAATTCCTGCAATGTATGACCTTGTCAGCTATACCACATGTAATTAGCTCATTACCAGTAGCAGCTCTGTGGTACTGAAAGAGTTCCCTGATATGAGAAGGCTTATGTGTAGTCTCCGTGAAAGACACTAGTCTCAGCAGCTGAGCTATTTTTATCTGGCTAACAAAAGATCCCCTATTGTAGCTAAAATACGTTTTTTTCTGCCTGCCACTAAATGGAAGCTATCACTGCATCCCTATCTGTAGTTGGTGTTGGCGCCAAATAACGCTGGCCCCAACGTACGTTTCACCCTCAGGCTTTGTCAAGCAAGAATAAGTGAATAGTGAAATAACAGTAGTCCGTGATTAAGGTCCCCCCTGCAAGACGCTCTGATATATGTGGCTGAAAATAACTGTCACAGTTTCCAGACCACCCAGCAGGTCACATGTTCCATATCATCCAGCAGACGCACAGAAAGAGTTCACTAACTGTCACAGTTTACAGAGCAACCAAGAGATGCACAGGTGTATTGCCAACTGTCACCAGAAGACAATTTTAATGCATAGTTGTAAATGGCAGGCGTACGTTTTGCTAAATAACTCAGAAACGATGCAACTGATTACAACGGCAATATCTGCCTACAAATCTATAGACCAAGACCTTTACTTTAGCATATGTACCCTGCTCAGACAACGGTAGAATAGAAATAAGTTACTCATAAAATAATACTACTATACTATTAATATATAGATAATGTTTACACTATTAAGAAAGAAACAGTCTAAAACAATCAGAATCACATAGACATATTGCAGCAGTACGGAGCAGCAGCGCCTCATTGACAGCGCTCAGAAACCCGGACTAATTTGAAGTAACTGGGAACTGAGAAAGCAGGTCTTTTAAACCTTAATTAACACTGTCAGTGAATTAAAGCTGTGGCCGCAGCATAGGGAATAGAGCAGTTAAGCTCTGAAACCAAAAGACTGTTCGTTCTAAGAAAGAATTACTCCTAGCATTCTCCTGGGAACAAATACAGTCCAGTAGCATTGTAAGCAGGGGTGGACTGGCCATTTGGCTCTTCTGGCAAATGACAGAAGGGCCGATGGCTAGATGGGCCACTGCGGACTGGTCATTACATCCTCTGGGATCTGAAAGCTAACGGGGCTGGCCGTAACCTTATAAAGGCTGTCCCCAACAATGATTGGATTCCTGGTGGCTGGCTTCTTTCCAGGAACCAGCCACCTTACTACATCTGCCACGCGGATCAGGGCTCTTCCGTCCCCCCCTTCCCCTCTTCCTTATCTTCACCTCCTTCTCCCTTTGATCTTTTACTGCTGGACTCTGTTACAAAAATTCCTTAGGTCCATAAGCTCTTTTCTCATAATACGGACAATTTTTACTGGTATTAAGTAGAGATGAGCGGGCTCGGATTGCGCTAATCCGAGCCCACCCGAACAGTGCGGATCCGACGGGATCCGAGCACTGTTCGGGTATTTCCGGCGGGCAAAAAAAATAAAACAGAGGCTATGACGTCCAAGTCTCGCGTCGGATCTCGTGAGTCTCGGATTGCATAAATTCCCCGCTTGCGGCCGCCATCTTCAGTCGGGCTCAGATCAGGGAAGAGGGAGGTTGTAGTTTGTAGTGGTGCTCCTGTGTCCTGTGTCCTGTCACTCTGTCCTGCTTAATCCAGTGGTTACTTTGTCCTGTGCTCTGTCCTGCTGATCAGTCCAGTGGTGCTTTTGTCCTGTGCTCTGTCCTGCTGAGTCCAGTGGTGCTTTGTCCAGTGCTCTGTCCTGCTGAGTCCAGTGGGGCTGTGTCCTGTGCTTTGTTCTGCTAAGTCCATTCATTTGTTATTTTAAAATTATTTAAAAATCATAAAAAAATTATACAAAAATTATACAAAAATAATTAAAAAAAATATAAAAAAATTATTAAAAAAGTATAAAAAAAATTCTACTGCAATATATAACTACGTTCACTGTTCCTGCAGTCCAGAAATATTAGTACTGCAATATATAAATACGTTCACTGTTCCTGCAGTCCAGAAATATTAGTACTGCAATATATAAATACGTTCACTGTTCCTGCAGTCCAGAAATATTAGTACTGCAATATATAAATACGTTCACTGTTCCTGCAGTCCAGAAATATTAGTACTGCAATATATATAAATACGTTCACTGTTCCTGCAGTCCAGAAATATTAGTACTGCAATATATAAATACGTTCACTGTTCCTGTAGTCCAGAAATATTAGTACTGCAATATATAAATACATTCACTGTTCCTGAAGTCCAGAAATATTAGTACTGCAATATATAAATACGTTCACTGTTCTTGCAGTCCAGAAATATTAGTACTGCAATATATAAATACGTTCACTGTTCCTGCAGTCCAGAAATATTAGTACCAGAGATTAAACTACGTTCACTGTTCCTGCAGTCCAGAAATATTAGTACCAGAGATTAAACTACGTTAACTGTTCCTGATTGGTTTGTTAAAGTGCGAATGTCCTATTTCAACAACATCAGGGTGGGTGGGAGGGCCTAAAGACAATTCCATCTTGCACCTCTAGCAAACTCTTGCAAACTGCCATCCTGTCTGCCACTGCAGTGCCACTCCTAGATGGGCCACGTGTTTGTGCCGCCCACTTGTGTCGCTTAGCTTAGACATCCAGCTACCTCGGTGCAACCTTTTGGACTAAAAACAATATTGAACCAAAACCTTTCGTGGGGTGTTTTGGCAAAACAAATCAGAACCCAAAACCTCAAGCTAATCAGAACCCAAAACCCAAAACACCAAAAGTGGACACCCCTAGCAAATTGGATCCTGGAACGTTGCAGTTTATGTGTGTGGTGCATTTTACATTACTTATATGATTTTATCTAAATGATGTATCAATTGTGATCAATTATTTATTTTAACATTGTATAGCATCTATTACATAGTGTTCCCCTTATTTTACCTCCATTATATGCTATGTTTTTAGGTGGTTTTAATAGTTAGGATTGCTATGAATTACATTTTTTATGTTGTTTGTTACGTTGTGTAGCATTTATGGTCTTATGCTATTTATTAGGATCTGTGCAATAGTTCCTTGGTAGGCTTTGTGGTACATAAATTGAATTTATATTTTTTCATAGATTTTTTTAAGAGAAAATATAAATAAATTTTACTATTAACTTCACATTATTGACATCACCTGATTCTGCTAGGATCAAAGCATGGTTAATACTCTTATATTTCTCTAGCTCAATTAGCACCACTATTACTACGAATAAAACACAATCACGTCATAGTGATCAGTCAATAAATGTATAACTAATATTGTACTAACTACAGGGAGGGATACCCTCGGTTATTGCAACTCTTGCAAATTGGTTAGAGCACAGTCCAATATCAATGTATCAGCATATCCAATTACTGTAGTAAAAAAATGATTTTCCACTGACATTTTTCTGCAGGTAGAAATACTTTTAATGTGGCGGTGTAGATTCAGGTAATCATTCAACAGTTATTGTTTTCTTCTGATATATTTGTTAGCGTTTTATTTCACGTAGAATGATTCCTGAAAATTCTGCCATTACAATTTAATTGAAAGAAAACAGTATTTCTTAATTATATGTTTGTAACTATTCTGTTGTTGCTATTTTGTGGGAGATTTAAATAAGCAGATTATTACCTACAGTGGCGTCCGTATAATAGGTGGTATTGCTATAGTGTGGGGTGGCGTTGTGGTGGTAATGTTGTTGTGTGTTTGGGGTTAGTATTTCTAATAAGTGGGATAGTTTATTGCTTTAATTTAAGGGTAATGCGGGTTGCTGTAATCTGCTGGTAATGCTGGTTGCTGTAATGTGTGGATAATGTGAGCGCTGTGAGAAGCCTAGGAGCGGACAGCGCTGTGAGAAGCCTAGGAGCGGACAGCGCTGTGAGAAGCCTCAGAGCGGACAGCGCTGTGAGAAGCCACAGAGCAGACAGCGCTGTGAGAAGCCTCAGAGCGGACAGCGCTGTGAGAAGCCACAGAGCAGACAGCGCTGTGAGAAGCCTCAGAGCAGACAGCGCTGTGAGAAGCCTCAGAGCAGACAGCGCTGTGAGAAGCCTCAGAGCAGACAGCGCTCTGAGAAGCCTCAGAGCAGACAGCGCTGTGAGAAGCCTCAGAGCAGACAGCGCTGTGAGAAGCTTTAGAGCAGACAGCACTGTGAGAAGCCTCAGAGCAGACAGCACCAAGTGGTAACTCTGGCTGAACCGCATAGAGTGGCAACTCGCGCTGAACCGCATGGACAGGCAACTCGGGCTGAACCGCATAGAGTGGCAACTCGGGCTGAACCGCATAGAGTGGCAACTCGGGCTGAACCGCATAGAGTGGCAACTCGGGCTGAACCGCATAGAGTGGCAACTCGGGCTGAACCGCATAGAGTGGCAACTCTGGAGCGGGCTGGAGGGACAGGGCCCCCTCTGGAGCAGACTGTAAGGGCAGCGCCCCCTCTGGAGCGGACTGTAAGGGCAGTGCCCCCTCTGGAGCAGACTGTAAGGGCAGCGCCCCCTCTGGAGCAGACTGTAAGGGCAGCGCCCCCTCTGGAGCAGACTGTAAGGGCAGCGCCCCCTCTGGAGCAGACTGTAAGGGCAGCACCCCCTCTGGAGCAGACTGTAAGGGCAGCGCCCCCTCTGGAGCAGACTGTAAGGGCAGCGCCCCCTCTGGGTTGAACTGGGGAACCCGGGTTCTCATGGGAGCAGATAACGTGTCTGGAATGGAGACAGAAGCTTGTAACTCAGAGCTAGAGATAAAAGTTGAAGATGGTCGGAGTCTACGGAGCGGGCAATCCTGTAAAAAATGTACATCACTGGCACAGTAAAGACACAGTTTGTAGGTCCTCCTGCGCCATCGCTCCTCTTCGGTCAGATGAGGGCGTGGAGCACCTGAAAACCTGGAATTTGTTACAGGAATATTGGGAGGTACTGCTTCCAGAGAGTCAAAGGCAGACAAATTTGGTAATGAAATGTTAGCAGCATAGTTAGACTCCTTACAGCAGGATGTATTAGGGGTGGAAACTGGAAGTTGCTTAAGCACTTGGTTCAGCAAGGAAGATACTGGTGCTATTTGAGTGCGAAGTTGAAGAATGTCCACTTGGAGCAACTGGAACAGGGAATTTTCGGAGGAAATAGCAGCCATGGTCTTAATGTTGAAAACGGAGTAGGTCACTTCCCTGGAAATCCTTTCTAAAAGAGATGAAAGCCGTGCAGCAGCAGGCTTGGTTTTATGGCCAGATAATTCTGTCAGGATTTCCCAGGAGAGAGCGTAAGTGGTTAAAGTGGCTTTATTAAGACCACATAACAAACCACCACGGATTGTGGCACAGATATACTGAAATGGGAAGACAGAGCAACAGTTCAATGGGATCAACAATTTAACAGAACTTGGTAATGCAGACTGGAGATGTCAACTTGGTAATGCAGACTGGAGATGTCAACTTGGTAATGCAGACTGGAGATGACAACTTGGTAATGCAGACTGGAGATGACAACTTGGTAATGCAGACTGGAGATGACAACTTGGTAATGCAGACTGGAGAGGACAACTTGGTAATGCAAACTGGAGAGGACAACTTGGTAATGCAGACTGGAGAGGACAACTTGGTAATGCAGACTGGAACTGACAACTTGGTAATGCAGACTGGAACAAACAACTTAGTAATGCAGACTGGAGATGACAACTTGGTAATGCAGACTGGAACAAACAACTTGGTAATGCAGACTGGAGATGACAACTTGGTAATGCAGACTGGAACAAACAACTTGGTAATGCAGACTGGAGCAAAGCACATGGAAATGCAGACTGGAACAAACAACTTGATAATGCAGACTGGAACAAAGCACATGGAAATGCAGACTGGAACAAACAACTTAGTAACGCAGACTGGAACAAAGCACATGGAAATGCTCACAGGAGTGACCTGATGATCTGGCCCAGACTGTTTGAAGCAGGCAGGTATAAATAGGCCTCATGCAGCTGAAACCACTCCCAGTGATCAAGGAGAATAATCAAAGTAGCACAGTGGCCCCTTTGGTGGGCAGTGGTACTACAAGTGGAAAGCATAACAAATCCAATAGAGTCACTGCAGACAGCAGCTGCAGAGTGCAAGTCGTGACAGTGTCTTTGAGAAAACGCATCTTTCTTTTCTTGGTCATGTGGTTTCTGGCTCCGGATTACGTATGGATTCCGAGAAGTTAAAGGCAATTTCTGATTGGCCCCAACCGGTAGGACTCAAGGCCATCCAGCGTTTTGTTGGTTTCTCTAATTATTACTGCCACTTCATCAAAGGCTTTTCTTCCGTGATAGCACCCATCACCTCCTGTCACGGGCACTAGGAGTCTTTACCCAGGGATCACCAGGTGATAGGCTTACCAGAGCAGTATAGATGGTAATATGGTACTCTGGTAGCAGGGTGATCACGGAACAGGAAATAGCAGATGATGGAGATGCTCAGGAAAGTCTATGACTAGCAGCACTGGTAATATGGATGTAGTAATACACGAGGAACTGTATGGACAAAGGACACGTGAAGGTAGTCAGTGGTCTGCGGTAGCAAGTTGTACCACTGCTATAGTGAGGAGGAATGTCCAACAGAAACGAGGAGGTGATGAGAGTCAGCGGTCTGCGGATAGCAAGTTGTACCGCTGTCTGAGTGAAGGAATGAAATCCAAGTGGAGGTATCCGGGGAGTCAGTGGTCTGCGTTAGCAAGTTGTACCACTGCTATGTGAGAGGATACTGGAACAGGTGACACAGGAAACAGGGATCAGTGGTCTGCCTCTAGCAAGTTGTACCACTGAATATATATGTGAGGAGGAGCACGGGGAGAGACTGCAATACAGGGGATACACGGGCACCTTAAACTTGATCCACAATAACATGCACAATATATAAATGACTGAACAGCACTGCAATAATAGAAAGTCACTTGAGGTAATCCGGGACAAGATAACACAGTCAATGATGGCAATAGTCTCAGCGGATAGCAAACTCCAGAGGAGAACAAACACAGTCCAGCAAGATATGCAATACACCAGCACAGTCAATGAGAAGTATGCATACCGTGGTTCAGAAGCAGGCTGTCAGACAGGAGTGCAGAGATACCTGAACGGCTGGAGGCCGGCAGGATGCGAAGTCCCTGGAGGGGTGAAGCGGTAATCAAGTAGGTGCAGCGCACAGGTAGGTAGACCAGCAGGGGAACAAATACTCAGGAAGCAGTAGTATGTAGAACTGGACTCCTGGAAGACCCTGAAGAGTAGCGATGGTCTAGATGAGATGAAAGTAGTGAGGCGCAGATCCGATGCAGACTGGCGAGTAGAGACCAGCGGGAACACGGGAAAGCACGGAGAGCGGATCAGCTGTTGTAGGACGAGTAGCACTGAGGAGTAGCAGCAGCAGGACTCTGCAGATACATGGAGGTAGCCGATAGCAACCAGCAGGTGCAGCAACGATGAAACACGGGAGAGCAGAGCTGAGCTGGAACTGTTGAGCACGGAGAGTAGCCGATAGGAATCAGTTGTAGCAGTCTCGAGGAAACACGGGAGAGATGAGATGAGCTGAAGACTGAAGCGCACGGAGGCAGCAAATAGGAATCAGCCAAACAGTCACGATGAAACACAGGCGAGTTGAAGTAGATTGAAGACTAGTGCACGGAGGCAGCGGATAGGAATCAGCTAACAGTCACGATGATATATAGCAGAGTTGAAGTGGTCTGAAGACTGTAGTGCACGGAGGCAGCGGATAGGAATCAGCTAACAGTCACGATGAAACACAGCAGAGTTGAAGTGGTCTGAAGACTGTAGTGCACGGAGGCAGCGGATAGGAATCAGCTAACAGTCACGATGAAACACAGGAGGGTTGAAGTGGTCTGGAAACCACAGGAGTAGAAGTGGTCTGGAAACCACAGGAATCAGCAGCGCTGAATACACGAGGAAACACAGGAACACCTTCAGAGGCTCATGGGGAATGAGACTCCAAGATCAGGCAACGTGGTATTGACCACAGGTGCTTAATATAGGGAGTGTTGCCTGATCTGCCAATTAAGTTAAAGGAACAGGTACTGAAGGGTTTGAAAGGGCTGCGCATGCGCAGACCCTCAGGATGGTGGACGGCCACGGTTCCTAAACATACGGGAAGAAGCACTCACAGTCCGGTGAGTGACAGTACCCCCCCTTTTAAAGGTGGGCACAGAACGCCTGGAACCGGGCTTGTCCGGATTTTTGGAATAAAACTTCTTAAGAAGAGCTGGGGCGTTGAGATCTTCAGCTTTGATCCATGAACGCTCCTCAGGACCAAAGCCCTTCCAATGAACGAGGAAACGGAGATCTCCTCGCGAAATTTTTGCGTCCAATACATGAGTAATCTCGAAATCTTCCTCCTGATGAACTTGAACTGGCTGAGGTGCTGAAGGAGGAGCCGAGAAACGGTTGATGATGAGAGGTTTGAGCAAGGACACATGGAAGGCATTGGAAATACGAAGGTTCTTAGGAAGTAGAAGTTTAAAACAAACTGGATTTATCACTTGAATGATCCTATATGGACCAATAAAACGAGGAGCGAATTTCATAGATGGGACCTTCAAACGAATATTTTTGGTAGATAACCAGACACGATCTCCAATTTTTAGTGGAGGAATAGCCCGCCTCTTCTTATCTGCGAAAGACTTATATTTGGTTAAACAGGTTCTGACCGGAGACCAGATATTTTTGAAGGTCTGACAAACAGTCTCTACAGCAGGAACTTGGGTGGGAGGGAGGGCAGGAAATTCCGGAAAAGACGGATGGTGACCGTAAACCACAAAGAATGGAGTTTTGGACGATGACTCATGGTACATGTTGTTATGGGCGAATTCAGCTCAAGGAAGCAATTCTACCCAGTTGTCTTGATTGGCTGATGAGAACATCCTTATAAAGGTCTCGAGATCTTGATTGACCCGTTCAGTTTGTCCGTTTGATTGCGGATGGTAAGAAGATGAGAGTGCTAATCGTATGCCCAAGATTTTACAAAGGGCCCGCCAGAATCTGGAAACGAATTGTACTCCTCTATCTGACACAATCTCAGACGGACATCCATGGATACGAAAGATTTCCTTAACGAAATGTTCAGCCAGAGTAGACGAGGAAGGCAAACCAGACAAAGGGTTAAAATGAGCCATCTTCGAAAATCTGTCTACCACTACCCAAATAGTATTACAATTTTTACTAGATGGCAGATCAGTAACAAAGTCCATACTAATATGGGTCCAGGGCTTGGACGGAATGGGTAGTGGTCGCAGCAACCCCGCTGGAGTTCTGCGGGAGGATTTAAACTGAGAACATAATTCACAAGAAGCAACAAACTCTTTGACGTCTCTCCTCATCGAGGGCCACCAGTAACTTCGAGCGAGAATCTCAAAGGTCTTGCGTTCACCAGCATGTCCAGAAAAACGAGAAGAATGGAACCACGAAAGGATTTTTCTCCTAAGGGTAGGAGGCACGAGGGTCTTCCCAAATGGTAGCACTTTGGTGGAAGAAGCAGCCAGCGAGATACATTTGGGGTCTAGTATGGAATGGTTGGAAACCTCTTCAACGTCAGAGGACGTCACAAAAGCTTGAGATAGAGCGTCAGCTTTCTTGTTCTTGGCAGCTGGTTTGAAGGTTATAATTAATTCGAAACGGGAAAAGAAAAGAGACCATCTTGCTTGACGAGGATTCAAGCATTGGGCAGACTGTAGATATGACAGGTTCTTATGATCCGTGAAAATCGTCACCGGATGACGAGCTCCTTCCAATAAGTATCTCCACTCCTCTAATGCAACTTTGAAAGCCAGCAACTCCTTGTCCCTGATCGTATAATTTTTCTCTGCAGGCAGGAGACCCCGAGAGTAAAAGGCACAAGGATGGAATTTTTCTTGCTCCGAGCGTTGGGAGAGAATGGCTCCTAAGCCCACATTAGAGGCATCTACTTCTAGGAAGAAGGGAAGTGTCACATCAGGCTGTCGAAGAATGGGAGCAGAGGAGAAGGACTTTTTAAGAATTTGAAAGGCTTGGAGGGCCTCAGATGACCATTGCTTAGTATTAGCCCCTTTACGAGTCAGGGCCACAATAGGAGATGCAATGGATGAAAAGTCTTGAATGAAGCGTCTATAGTAATTGGCAAAACCTAAAAAACGCTGGATAGCACGAAGAGTAGTTGGCTGGGGCCAATGTAATACAGCATTCACCTTGTCTGGATCCATCTTCAGGCCAACTCCGGAAACTACATACCCCAAGAATGGAATCTGGGGCAACTCGAATGAACATTTTTCTAATTTGCAGAATAATGAATTTTTCCGGAGTCTGGAGAGGACCTCGGCCACATGTTGGTGATGAGAAGGCAGGTCCTGTGAAAAGATCAATATGTCGTCCAGGTAGACAACGACACATACATATAATAAGTCCCGAAAGATCTCATTAACGAAGCCTTGGAAAACAGCGGGGGCATTGCACAACCCGAACGGCATTACTAGATATTCATAATGCCCATCTCTGGTGTTGAACGCTGTCTTCCATTCGTCACCGGGACGGATTCTAATTAAATTATAGGCACCACGAAGATCCAACTTGGTAAAGATCCGAGCTCCCTTGATGCGATCAAATAACTCAGTGATCAGCGGAATGGGATACCGATTCTTAATAGTAATGGCGTTGAGTCCACGAAAATCTATGCAGGGGCGTAGTGATCCATCCTTCTTTTTTACGAAGAAGAACCCGGCTCCAGCGGGAGAGGTAGAAGGTCGAATAAACCCTCGCTGGAGATTCTCCTGGATGTACTCAGATGTGGCTTGAGTTTCAGGTAACGAAAGTGGATAGACCCGACCCCTGGGAGGAGTCTTGCCAGGTAGAAGATCGATCGGACAATCCCAAGAACGATGAGGAGGAAGACGTTCAGACTGAGCTTTATCAAACACATCGGCAAATGAAGCATACTGAGGAGGGAGTCCCGGTGGGGAAGATGAGATGGAAGATTGCTGTACTTTAAGAGGAATGACTTGAGAAAGACAACGATGATGACATTCAGCCCCCCAAGACGTAACTTGAGGAGTGCGCCAGTCAATCTGGGGAGAGTGACACTGAAGCCATGGAAGGCCTAAGACAATCGGACTTGTCGTAACTGGAAGAATTAAAAACGAAATTTCTTCATGGTGTAGCACACCAATCTGAAGTGTTACTGGAGACGTACTCTGAGTGATGAGACCATTGATGAGACGTGATCCATCTATAGCAGTCACAGTAATCGGTGTTTTCAAAGTAATCACTGGTAGGGACCATTGATTCACTAGGGATTTAGAAATGAAATTTCCTGCTGCTCCTGAATCAATCAATGCCTGTGACTCAAAGGATTTGGTAGCAAAGGAAATCGTAACATCAAAAGCGCAGACTTTTAATTTCATAGAAGATGGAGAGGACTCCAGGGACCCTAACTTTACCTCTCCAGAACTAGTTAGGGCCTGGCATTTCCCGATTTCTTAGGGCAAGAACTGAGCATATGTGTGGAATCAGCACAATAGATACAGAGTCTATTCTTTACTCTTCGTTTCCTCTCTTCTAAAGATAATTTAGAACGTCCTATCTCCATGGGAATCACAGAAGGTGAAGCTGGACGAAATTGAGGGGTTGAACGAAGAGGTGCTTTAACTGAAGTTGTTTTCTCAGATTCTCTTTCACGAAATCTCATGTCTACACGATGGCAAAGAGAGATCAAATCTTCTAGTGACGAAGGAAGCTCTTGGGTAGTCAGTGCATCTTTAATTTTATCGGAGAGCCCCTGCCAGAAGGCGGCAATTAATGCTTCAGTGTTTCACTGAAGTTCAGAGGCTAAGATCCTAAATTGAATGACGTACTGGCCTACTGAATGAGAACCTTGACGTAAACGAAGAATGCTGGAAGCAGCGGAGGTCACACGACCTGGTTCATCGAACACACTTCGGAACATAGCAATGAATTTGGCACTATCTTGAAATACAGGGTCGTTCCTTTCCCACAGAGGGGAGGCCCAAGCCAGAGCTTGTCCAGAAAACAATGAGATAAGATAGGCCACTCTGGAACGATGGGTAGAAAAATTTTGAGGTTGGAGCTCAAAATGAACTGAGCATTGGTTGAGAAAACCCCTACAAGTTTTGGGGTCTCCATCGTACTTTGACGGAGTAGGCAGGTGAAGCGTGGAAGCTGTAGACACCTGGGATGGCACTGGGGAAACGGAGGAAAGCACAGGAGCTTCAACATTAGCTGTAACAGGCTGTCCAGATGGTCCTTGGGAGGCTAACGACTGGTAGCATTGAAGTAACAGCTGTTGGCGAGCATCCTGTTGCTCCACACGGGTGACCAGATGCTGCAGCATCTCTTTGGCTGTAGGTTCCGTATCTGGGTCTGTCATGGCCTAATCTTACTGTCACGGGCACTAGGAGTCTTTACCCAGGGATCACCAGGTGATAGGCTTACCAGAGCAGTATAGATGGTAATATGGTACTCTGGTAGCAGGGTGATCACGGAACAGGAAATAGCAGATAATGGAGATGCTCAGGAAAGTCTATGACTAGCAGCACTGGTAATATGGATGTAGTAATACACGAGGAACTGTATGGACAAAGGACACGTGAAGGTAGTCAATGGTCTGCGGTAGCAAGTTGTACCACTGCTATAGTGAGGAGGAATGTCCAACAGAAACGAGGAGGTGATGAGAGTCAGCGGTCTGCGGATAGCAAGTTGTACCGATGTCTGAGTGAAGGAATGGAATCCAAGTGGAGGTATCCGGGGAGTCAGTGGTCTGCGTTAGCAAGTTGTACCACTGCTATGTGAGAGGATACTGGAACAGGTGACACAGGAAACAGGGATCAGTGGTCTGCCTCTAGCAAGTTGTACCACTGAATATATATGTGAGGAGGAGCACGGGGAGAGACTGCAATACAGGGGATACACGGGCACCTTAAACTTGATCCACAATAACATGCACAATATATAAATAACTTAACAGCACTGCAATAATAGAAAGTCACTTGAGGTAATCCGGGACAAGATAACACAGTCAATTATGGCAATAGTCTCAGCGGATAGCAAACTCCAGAGGAGAACAAACACAGTCCAGCAAGATATGCAATACACCAGCACAGTCAATGAGAAGTATGCATACCGTGGTTCAGAAGCAGGCTGTCAGACAGGGGTGCAGAGATACCTGAACGGCTGGAGGCCGGCAGGATGCGAAGTCCCTGGAGGGGTGAAGCGGTAATCAAGTAGGTGCAGCGCACAGGTAGGTAGACCAGCAGGGGAACAAATACTCAGGAAGCAGTAGTATGTAGAACTGGACTCCTGGAGGACCCTGAAGAGTAGCGATGGTCTAGATGAGATGAAAGTAGTGAGGCGCAGATCCGATGCAGACTGGCGAGTAGAGACCAGCGGGAACACAGGAAAGCACGGAGAGCGGATCAGCTGTTGTAGGACGAGTAGCACTGAGGAGTAGCAGCAGCAGGACTCTGCAGATACACGGAGGTAGCCGATAGCAACCAGCAGGTGCAGCAACGATGAAACACGGGAGAGCAGAGCTGAGCTGGAACTGTTGAGCACGGAGAGTAGCCGATAGGAATCAGTTGTAGCAGTCTCGAGGAAACACGGGAGAGATGAGATGAGCTGAAGACTGAAGCGCACGGAGGCAGCAAATAGGAATCAGCCAAACAGTCACGATGAAACACAGGCGAGTTGAAGTAGATTGAAGACTGTAGTGCACGGAGGCAGCGGATAGGAATCAGCTAACAGTCACGATGATATACAGGTGAGTTGGAGTAGATTGAAGACTGTAGTGCACGGAGGCAGCGGATAGGAATCAGCTAACAGTCACGATGATATATAGCAGAGTTGAAGTGGTCTGAAGACGGTAGTGCACGGAGGCAGCGGATAGGAATCAGCTAACAGTCACGATGATAAACACAGGCGAGTTGCAAACTGGAGACTGTAGTGCACGGAGGCAGCGGATAGGAATCAGCTCACGGACTTGATGATGAACAGGTGAGTGGATGTGGAGAGAAGACTGTAGTGCACGGAGGCAGCGGATAGGAATCAGCAAACAGTCACAATGATAGGTAATAGCGTTGAAGTGGTATAGAAGGCTGTAGTGCACGGAGGCAGCGGATGGGAATCAGCAAACAGCCACGATGATACACTTGATGTTAGGAGTGGTATGGGAACCACAGTAGTAGAAGTGGTTTGGAAACCACAGAGGTAGAAGTGGTTTGGAAACCACAGGAATCAGCAGCGCTGAATACACGAGGAAACACAGGAACACCTTCAGAGACTCATGGGGAATGAGACTCCAAGATCAGGCAACGTGGTGTTGACCACAGGTGCTTAATATAGGGAGTGTTGCCTGATCTGCCAATTGAGTTAAAGGGACATACACTGAAGTATAGGAAAGGGCTGCGCATGCGCAGACCCTCAGCATGGAGGACGGCCACGGTTCCTAAATGTCCGGGAAGAAGCACTCACAGTCCGGTGAGTGACAGTACCCCCCCTTTTAAAGGTGGGCACAGAACGCCTGGAACCGGGCTTGTCCGGATTTTTGGAATAAAACTTCTTCAAAAGGGCAGGAGCATTAAGATCTTCAGCTTTGATCCAAGAGCGCTCCTCAGGACCAAAGCCCTTCCAATGGACGAGGAAACGGAGAACTCCTCGTGAAATTTTTGCATCTAGTACCTCAGTGATCTCGAAATCCTCCTCCTGATGGACTTGAACTGGCTGCGGAGCTGAGGGAGGAGTTGAGAAACGGTTGATGATAAGAGGTTTGAGTAAAGACACATGGAAGGCATTGGAAATCCGAAGATTCTTAGGAAGAAGAAGTTTCACACATACTGGATTGATTACTTGAATGATCCTATATGGACCAATAAAACGAGGAGCGAATTTCATAGATGGAACCTTCAAACGAATATTTTTGGTAGATAACCAGACACGATCTCCAATTTTTAGTGGTGGAATAGCCCGCCTCTTCTTATCTGCGAAAGATTTATATTTGATAGATGTCTTCTTTAAACAGGTTTTTACCTGAGACCAGATATTTTTAAAGGTCTGACAAGCAGTTTCCACCGCAGGAACTTGGGTGGGCGGGAGGGCAGGAAATTCCGGAAAAGACGGATGGTGACCGTAGACCACAAAAAATGGAGTTTTGGATGATGACTCATGGTACATGTTGTTATGGGCGAATTCAGCCCAAGGAAGCAAGTCTACCCAGTTGTCTTGATTGGCTGATGAGAACATCCTTATAAAAGTCTCAAGATCTTGATTGACACGTTCAGTTTGTCCGTTGGATTGCGGATGGTAAGAAGATGAGAGTGCTAATCGTATGCCCAAGGTTTTACAAAGGGCTCGCCAGAACCTGGAAACGAATTGTACTCCTCTATCTGATACAATCTCAGACGGACATCCATGGATACGGAAGATCTCTTTAATGAAATGTTCAGCCAGGATAGACGAGGAAGGCAAACCAGACAGAGGGACGAAATGAGCCATCTTCGAAAATCTGTCCACCACCACCCAAATAGTGTTATGATTCTTACTGGGTGGTAAATCAGTAACGAAATCCATACTAATATGAGTCCACGGTTTGGACGGAATGGGTAGTGGTCGCAGCAACCCTGCTGGGGTTCTGCGGGATGATTTAAACTGGGAACATAGCTCACAGGAAGCGATGAATTCTTTGACGTCTCTCCTCATTGAAGGCCACCAGTAACTTTGAGAGAGAATCTCAAAGGTCTTGTGTTCACCGGCGTGTCCAGAAAAACGAGAGGCATGGAACCATGAAAGGATTTTCCTCCTTAGAGTAGGAGGCACGAGGGTCTTCCCAAATGGTAGCGTTTTGGTGGATGAAGCAGCCAGTGAGATACATTTGGGGTCTAGAATGGTATGGTTGGAAACCTCTTCTATATCAGAGGACGTCACAAAAGCTCTAGATAAAGCGTCAGCTTTTTTGTTCTTGGCAGCTGGTTTGAAGGTTATTATTAATTCAAAACGGGAAAAGAAAAGAGACCATCTTGCTTGACGGGGGTTCAAGCATTGGGCAGACTGGAGATATGACAAGTTCTTATGGTCCGTGAAGATCGTCACCGGATGGCGGGCTCCTTCCAGTAAGTATCTCCACTCCTCTAATGCAGCTTTGATAGCTAGTAACTCCTTGTCCCCGATAGTATAATTCCTCTCTGCGGGCAGGAGACCCCGAGAATAGAAGGCACAAGGATGGAATTTTTGCTGTTCTGAGCGTTGGGAGAGGATGGCTCCCAAGCCCACATTAGAGGCATCTACTTCTAGAAAGAAGGGGAGTGTCACATCAGGCTGTCGAAGGATTGGAGCCGAAGAGAAGGACTCTTTGAGTGTTTGAAAGGCTTGAAGAGCCTCAGGTGACCATTGCTTAGGATTAGCCCCTTTCCGAGTCAGGGCCACAATAGGAGATGCAATGGAAGAAAAGTCTTGAATAAAGCGTCTGTAGTAGTTGGCAAACCCTAAAAAACGCTGGATAGCACGAAGAGTAGTTGGCTGGGGCCAATGTAGTACAGCGTTCACCTTATCTGGATCCATCTTCAGGCCAACTCCGGAAACTATATACCCCAAGAATGGAATCTGGGGCAATTCGAATGAACATTTTTCTAATTTACAGAATAGTGAATTTTTCCGTAGCCTGGAAAGGACTTCTGCCACATGTTGGTGGTGAGAAGGCAGGTCCTGTGAAAAGATCAATATGTCGTCCAGATAGACGACGACACATACATATAATAAGTCCCGAAAGATCTCATTAATGAAGCCTTGAAAAACAGCGGGGGCATTACACAGCCCGAAAGGCATTACCAGATATTCGTAATGCCCATCTCTGGTGTTAAACGCTGTCTTCCATTCGTCACCGGAACGAATTCTGATTAAATTGTAGGCACCACGAAGATCCAATTTAGTAAAGATACGGGCTCCCTTGATGCGATCGAATAGCTCAGTGATCAGCGGAATGGGATACCGATTCTTGATAGTAATGGCATTGAGTCCATGAAAATCTATACAAGGGCGTAATGATCCATCCTTTTTTTTGACGAAGAAGAACCCAGCTCCAGCGGGAGAGGTGGAAGGTCGAATAAACCCACGTTGGAGATTCTCCTGGATGTACTCAGATGTGGCTTGAGTCTCTGGTAACGAGAGTGGATAGACCCGGCCCCTGGGGGGAGTCTTGCCAGGTAGAAGGTCGATCGGACAATCCCAAGAACGATGAGGAGGAAGACGTTCAGACTGAGCTTTATCAAACACATCGGCAAATAAGGCATACTGAGGAGGGAGTCCCGGTGGGGAAGATGAGATGGAAGATTGCTGTACTTTAAGAGGAATGACTTGAGAAAGACAACGATGATGACATTCAGCCCCCCAAGACGTAACTTGAGGAGTGCGCCAGTCAATCTGGGGAGAGTGACACTGAAGCCATGGAAGGCCTAAGACAATCGGACTTGTCGTAACTGGAAGAATTAAAAACGAAATTTCTTCATGGTGTAGCACACCAATCTGAAGTGTTACTGGAGACGTACTCTGAGTGATGAGACCATTGATGAGACGTGATCCATCTATAGCAGTCACAGTAATCAGTGTTTTCAAAGTAATCACTGGTAGGGACCATTGATTCACTAGGGATTTAGAAATGAAATTTCCTGCTGCTCCAGAATCAATCAATGCCTGTGACTCAAAGGATTTGGTAGCAAAGGAAATCGTGACATCAAAAGCGCAGACTTTTAATTTCATAGAAGATGGAGAGGACTCCAGGGACCCTAACTTCACCTCTCCAGAACTAGTTAGGGCCTGGCATTTCCCGACTTCTTAGGGCAAGAACTGAGCATATGTGTGGAATCAGCACAATAGATACAGAGTCTATTCTTTACTCTTCGTTTCCTCTCTTCTAAAGATAATTTAGAACATCCTATCTCCATGGGAATCACAGAAGGTGAAGCTGGACGAAATTGAGGGGTTGAACGAAGAGGTGCTTTAACTGAAGTTGTTTTCTCAGATTCTCTTTCACGAAATCTCATGTCTACACGATGGCAAAGAGAGATTAAATCTTCTAGTGACTAAGGAAGCTCTTGGGTAGTCAGTGCATCTTTAATTTTATCGGAGAGCCCCTGCCAGAAGGCGGCAAATAATGCTTCAGTGTTCCACTGAAGTTCAGAGGCTAAGATCCTAAATTGAATGACGTACTGGCCTACTGTATGAGAACCTTGACGTAAACGAAGAATGCTGGAAGCAGCGGAGGTCACACGACCTGGTTCATCGAACACACTTCGGAACATAGCAATGAATTTGGCACTATCTTGTAATACAGGGTCGTTCCTTTCCCACAGAGGGGAGGCCCAAGCCAGAGCTTGTCCAGAAAACAATGAGATAAGATAGGCCACTCTGGAACGGTGGGTAGAAAAATTTTGAGGTTGGAGCTCAAAATGAACTGAGCATTGGTTGAGAAAACCCCTACAAGTTTTGGGGTCCCCATCGTACTTTGACGGAGTAGGCAGGTGAAGCGTGGGAGCTGTAGACACCTGGGATGGCACTGGGGAAACGGAGGAAAGCACAGGAGCATCAACAGTAGTTGTGGCATCTTGCACAGACGTTCTTTGGGAGGCTAACGCCTGGTAACACCGCAGTAAATGCCGTTGGCGAACTTCCTGTTGCTCAATACGGGTGACCAGATGCTGCAGCATCTCTTTAGCTGTAGGTTCCGTATCTGGGTCTGTCATGGAATGATCTTACTGTCACGGGCACTAGGAGTCTTTACCCAGGGATCACCAGGTGATAGGCTTACCAGAGCAGTATAGATGGTAATATGGTACTCTGGTAGCAGGGTGATCACGGAACAGGAAATAGCAGATGATGGAGATGCTCAGGAAAGTCTATGACTAGCAGCACTGGTAATATGGATGTAGTAATACACGAGGAACTGTGTGGACAAAGGACACGTGAAGGTAGTCAGTGGTCTGCGGTAGCAAGTTGTACCACTGCTATAGTGAGGAGGAATGTCCAACAGAAACGAGGAGGTGATGAGAGTCAGCGGTCTGCGGATAGCAAGTTGTACCGCTGTCTGAGTGAAGGAATAGAATCCAAGTGGAGGTATCCGGGGAGTCAGTGGTCTGCGTTAGCAAGTTGTACCACTGCTATGTGAGAGGACACTGGAACAGGTGACACAGGAAACAGGGATCAGTCGTCTGCCTCTAGCAAGTTGTACCACTGAATATATATGTGAGGAGGAGCACGGGGAGAGACTGCAATACAGGGGATACACGGGCACCTTAAACTTGATCCACAATAACATGCACAATATATAAATGACTGAACAGCACTGCAATAATAGAAAGTCACTTGAGGTAATCCGGGACAAGATAACACAGTCAATGATGGCAATAGTCTCAGCGGATAGCAAACTCCAGAGGAGCACAAACACAGTCCAGCAAGATATGCAATACACCAGCACAGTCAATGAGAAGTATGCATACCGTGGTTCAGAAGCAGGCTGTCAGACAGGAGTGCAGAGATACCTGAACGGCTGGAGGCCGGCAGGATGCGAAGTCCCTGGAGGGGTGAAGCGGTAATCAAGTAGGTGCAGCGCACAGGTAGGTAGACCAGCAGGGAAACAAATACTCAGGAAGCAGTAGTATGTAGAACTGGACTCCTGGAGGACCCTGAAGAGTAGCGATGGTCTAGATGAGATGAAAGTAGTGAGGCGCAGATCCGATGCAGACTGGCGAGTTGAGACCAGCGGGAACACGGGAAAGCACGGAGAGCGGATCAGCTGTTGTAGGACGAGTAGCACTGAGGAGTAGCAGCAGCAGGACTCTGCAGATACACGGAGGTAGCCGATAGCAACCAGCAGGTGCAGCAACGATGAAACACGGGAGAGCAGAGCTGAGCTGGAACTGTTGAGCACGGAGAGTAGCCGATAGGAATCAGTTGTAGCAGTCTCGAGGAAACACGGAAGAGATGAGATGAGCTGAAGACTGAAGCGCACGGAGGCAGCAAATAGGAATCGGCCAAACAGTCACGATGAAACACAGGCGAGTTGAAGTAGATTGAAGACTGTAGTGCACGGAGGCAGCGGATAGGAATCAGCTAACAGTCACGATGATATACAGGTGAGTTGGAGTAGATTGAAGACTGTAGTGCACGGAGGCAGCGGATAGGAATCAGCTAACAGTCACGATGATATATAGCAGAGTTGAAGTGGTCTGAAGACTGTAGTGCACGGAGGCAGCGGATAGGAATCAGCTAACAGTCACGATGAAACACAGGCGAGTTGAAGTGGTCTGAAGACTGTAGTGCACGGAGGCAGCGGATAGGAATCAGCTAACAGTCACGATGAAACACAGGAGGGTTGAAGTGGTCTGGAAACCACAGGAGTAGAAGTGGTCTGGAAACCACAGGAGTAGAAGTGGTCTGGAAACCACAGGAATCAGCAGCGCTGAATACACGAGGAAACACAGGAACACCTTCAGAGGCTCATGGGGAATGAGACTCCAAGATCAGGCAACGTGGTATTGACCACAGGTGCTTAATATAGGGAGTGTTGCCTGATCTGCCAATTAAGTTAAAGGAACAGGTACTGAAGGGTTTGAAAGGGCTGCGCATGCGCAGACCCTCAGGATGGTGGACGGCCACGGTTCCTAAACATACGGGAAGAAGCACTCACAGTCCGGTGAGTGACACCTAGGTTACCCTATTGCCACCCTTTATACAGTTCACACAAGGCTACAACCCTCTGAGACCCTGACCAACATTGCTCTGTGACTGGATCATATTGCCCACTCAGGGACGGATTAACCCGAGGTCTAACTGGGCTATAGCCCAGGGGCCGTGGGCATCCAGGGGGCCCTTCAAAGTCCTCAGCAGCATTATTGATCAGTCCGGGGGCGGGGGTGCCCCCAGCCCGATCAATGCTGCTGAGCACTGTCAGTGCAGTCATCCGTCCCCGGCGCTCAGTAATCTGCTTACTGAGGAGATCTCGCGAGAGTGAACTCTCGCGAGATCTCCTCAGTAAGGAGCTTACAGCGCGCCATGGACAGAGGACTGCACTGACAGATAAGCGCTTTGGGGGGACGCGGGATGGGGGACAGGGAGCGGCTCTCATTGGGGGCCTCACGGGGCAATGGAGGCCCCCTTAGCCCAGGGGCCTCCTTTCCCTTAATCCGACCCTGTGCCCACTAGGCACTCTTTAACTCTGCATTCTGGCTGGACCAATATGCAATGTGTAGAACTTGACCTTATGTAACAGACTCCAATTGTCCCATAGATTCCTTTTATCGCTCTGTCTGTCTGTATTACCCAATATTGTTTTATTACTGTGTTTGTTCCCAAATGTAAGGTGCTACAGAATTTGCTGGCGCTATATAAATAAATGTTGATGATGATTATGGCAATTTGAAAAATGTGGGTGTGAATTTATACAGCTAATCAAATATATTTATTAAAAATATTTCAAAGAGCTACAAACAAATGCAACACAACCCCATCTGACCAATATTCAATAGAGAGTCTATGCTAAGAGCATTCTAGTAATCCTTGTTCAATGCACAGAAGCATTCTAGTGACTGGGGTACAATATATACCGTGAACTCTACACAATTCAAAGAGCATTTTAGTTACCTAGATACAGACCCCGAAATCTTAGTGGACATGCAGACCCCAAAAGTTCTATTTTCTCTCTAACTTGTGAAGTTTGCTGCATCTATTTGGGGTTACTGGTAGGGAGATGGGAAAATGAAAGTGAATAAATTGTCTATACTGCTATATTCAGAGTATATTATGCTGTTCCTTCCCCTGGCCTGTTTTCTTCCCACTTTCAATACTTTTCTGCTTCATCCCTCCATTGCACCTTCCAAAGAAGCAGAGGTACATTGGAGGAAGAGTTTATCTTTGTAACTGTCAGCTTTTAGCATAGCAGAATTAAAATACTAAATGCTTCAACCAAACTTGATATATCATATTGATGATATCACAAGGGAGAAAGAGAGATGCTGTTTAATCATTGCACACCTAACTATGATCTAACTGTAGGTCATTATTCCCAAGCCAGGGCTGCATTTTAAAAATACAAACTCATAAAATGCTTTGGTCATTCACAAACCGTCCTAAAGAATGTATTTCTGAGGTCAAGTAAAATATTTCTTTAAAAGACACTTGACTATTTAGTTAAGTTTGATAGTTTCACTGTTGTTAAAAAGCCTTTGGCACTTTCCACATCTAATATAATTTAAGCTGTATTCATGTGTATTCATTTAATAGTTTTGTGCTAGAGCACTTAATTCAATTGACTCTAATCAAACTTGGCATGAATATCATTTAATCAGTATACTGTATTAAATAATATAACAAAATTAAGGGCGCAGAACAGTCCAAAAATTTAATTTGACTTTATTGCTTATGTTTTGTATCAATCATATTAATGACTACTGGGTACATTAAATGAAAGTTTGATTACAAAATTGAGTAGTTTCATGTTGTAAACAAACTTACTTTATGTATCATCACAGATGTTAAGAATATACAAACACAGCATTTCGCAAGAGTATCGCCTCTTGTAAGACAGCAATGGTCATCAAAGGCCACTCAGTTGTATCAAGGTCTGACTATAAGTGCCCTGGCTAGTGTACCAGGTTAATAATTTTGATTAATGTGCAAGAAAGATATTCGTTAAATATTTTTTCCCTTTAGTTTTAAGAAAAAATATATTTAATCAAATATTAAAAATGGTTGAGCTCTACCAAGTTCTCCATTTATCCAATAAAATGAACATTTAGCCCTGCTGTGCACTTTTACTGCATTAGAACAGTGCTTGAACCAAAACAAGCACTCATACCAACCAAGTAGCATTAAACATAGGCAAGAAATGAAAAAGATACAAGGGTGTACAATAAATGTATATATAGTACAGTAACTCATGAGGCTTGTACAGATGACTAGTTAATTTAGAGGCAAGCGGGGAATACTTCCAGGATTGTGGGTTTACACATAACTGCAGGAGGTGAGGGTAAAGGTGGCTTGATACCCAAATTAGTATAGAATCATTTTAAAGATCATGTTGAGAGCCATGCAAGCTAATTCAGCAAATCAGACAATACTATTCCTGTGGTGAAGCTGTCACAGTAAAACCAGCAGGGACGCTCTTCTGTTATACAGCTGGACTCTGGGACATTTAGCTAAGGCATCCTACCACTAAACAACAATATGATGATGGCCACTATATTACAGTCAAAGTCACCTTCGCCGCATTGTATTGCACTTTTATTCAATAAATATAGTGCAATTAAAACCTCAAATTGCTAACTTGGGTGTCAAAGGATAAACTACATGACTGCCACTATCCTACCCAAGCTCATAGAAAGAAACATGTTTAGATATAATCAAAGTCTAATTTCTCTCTTTTATAAATACTTCTATAAATAATTCCCCAATGTTTTTACTTCCTGAATATGAATTCTCCCGTGGAATTCTCCTTCTTCAGCACTCTCTTTATAATAAGGTATATTTAATAAAATAAAAAAAGACAATATCAATAATATGGAAAAAAATATTTTAGCTAAAAAACTATTTTACAGTACTCAAGCATTAGAGATTAGCAAAGTATTCAGCTTGTTCTGTATTTGGATGTGACATTTTGCACATGTTGCCAGCAGAATTTGTATTTATGTGGTCCCAGACTCACCCAACCATACAGCAGAGAGAAATGTCATCATCTCAGTTCCATTCATAGACTAAAAATTCCACATTTATGTACAAACACAATTCCATGGCTACTCTGCAGCTGGTCAAATCAACTGCTCATTTAAGGCTTATTTAATGCATTAAAGAGTAAATAATAAATAAATATTGTACTGAATTACAGCAACCAATAAGACACTTGTGTCCATTGTCTAACTTGCACTAGATAGATAAAAAGCTCATTACTGATTGGTCGATAAAAATGCAATGTTATTAATTAAGCTCTTTTCTTTAGTAACATGATGCTTTTATACAGGTGTAAGTAGTGCAAAAGGTCATGTTTAAAATGCTAATGTCTCATGTTTTTCTAAGTGAATGGATAGTTTTGAAAAGTGTAGCACAAGCCAGTTACTGAAATATTAAGTTAAATATTAAAGCAAAATCTACTGTAAGTGTAAGTGCTACCTATTTTCTGAACAGCAATTAATTATTTAAAGTAAAAAAATAGATAGAATAAATGAAATAGAGAAGCAAAATTCAAACTGTAATCTGGGCAGGAAGACACTTAAAATTCATTACAGTACATTAAACTTGCACTGAATGGTTAGTTTCATTGCAAAAATAAATAAATATCCATTGTGCTTTCATCAGCAGAAATTCTGAAAAAATCAGCAAAACCCCAATTAAGATGTGAAAAATGTCACCTACTTATTTTAATGAATCAAAGGCAACGAAGAGGTAACAGACTGGAAGTTTACGTTGAATGCTGCACTGTCTCTCTCTAGCTAAAATCATGAAGTTTTTAACTTGTATATCATGTGCATAAGCATGCACATTAATCCATTCAATAGTCATGCTTTAAAGGTAGCAAGTGGGTCAAAATGCAAACAACTGATTGGGAGACTTGATACCATCAGGGTATTCATCTTCTTGATCATGTGTTAAAATGAAGACATTTTATAATGTTGGAAAATACACGTCCATAGATTTACGCTAAATATACCATCTATAGCAAAGACGCAACGTCTGGAGATTAACCTATAAATTTGAGGGCATAACTGGAAGGTAGCATTTGTACAGTGGTTCTTACTGTTCTTAAGATCTTATGCAGTCTTATAATCGGTGAACCACAGACTTTTTTTTAGAAGTCCCATAAGTTATACACTGGAGCTGCCAGGCACATAGACAGCACTGAGCAGTTACCCATTTGATGCCACAGGGGCATTGCAATACCTTGTGCCAAAGGTTTTATTTGCAAATTCACTTCTTGTAATTTATATTTTAGGTCATATGGGAGGATGTTGTCCTTTTTCTTGATAAAGGTGCTTTCTTTTTTTTACAGAAACAACAGTTCAAGGATCTAATAGTAGAAAGGGCTTAATTTAAAATTCAAATGTTTCTAAATAAAACCTCACTGTCACAAGGATTTGCGCAGATATTGTCTCTCTGGGCATTTTACACGGTTCTTCCCAGCCTGACAAAAAAAATTTCTCTCAGAGCATCGACTGACCTACTTTCATACTAACAAGTCAAATATTCTACATGCTGGCGATGAAGCATGTGTAAGGATCTCATTTGCTTAGCAGTAATGTTCAGATAATTGTATTTATGAGGAATATTTTGGAATTACTCTCTTACAAGATTGCAGTGCTAAGAAATGGAAAGGCTTTGCAAAGGTAACATGATATGATTGGTAAGGTGTGAACTGATTTGCTACACAAAATTCCATATTATGATCATCTGCTATAGTATTCTATATTATTTTAAATAGTTTGACAATAAGCTATGCAGTAGATATATGTATATTAATACAATTATTACTTTTGATAGTTTTGAAATACAATTGGTTACCTAAACTTGTAGCAGGAAATGATTTCCTTTGGTATAAAACAGCTATTCTTGTGAACTGGGCAATATGGGAGCTGTTCATTATAAATTAGTGCTGAAATCTCTCTGACATTCAGTATTTGCAGCATAAAGTAAGGAGTAAGCTTGGGAAACATCACATCTGTGTTCTTTTCTTTCTATTCATCTACATATTCTGCAGAGATTACAGCAAAGCAAACACAATAAGTGGCAATTCAATTATAAAAGGTCTGCCATTAATATGAAACTTTCCAGTATGAAAGTACAGCCTATGCAGTGTTGTGGCACCATTTAAATTGTCATGTCTCTGGTTTTAATCCCATTTTTTTTTACCATTTGTAAGCAATGTAATGTGGGTTAGGAAAGCAACTTATTTATATGTGTAATATAAACTGTCAGATCATTTTCTTAAATCTTAAAATCATTGGAGGAAATGGCTGTGGTATATCTTAAAGCAAAAATAAATGTAAAGTGCAAATCAAATCCAGAGAGCGGAATATTTTAACGAAGCTTTGATCTTAAAGAAGGGATTATACATGAAAGGATTTTAGGATTTTTCTTTGCCCAGTAAAAATATATAAATAATAAGTATTTTTATATTCTTTGCCGTTAACATTCTGACATTGTACAGTATACGTGGAGGTTAATCAGTTGAATATTGAAATGTAATGTGAAATATCTTTGTAATGGTGAATGTCTGGTGCTGCAGAAAGAGAAAACCACCCAGAAACATTTGGTCTAAGTAAACCAGATACATACAAACAGATGCCTTACTCCAGGCAACGCGGAACTTTGTTACACAGACAGTATTGTCACATTATATTAGTCTACACCAATCATCCTCCTACTGTGTAATTTCATATCCCGTATTTTACACTTCAGCTTTGAGAGATTCCAGGGATTTAGCACACTGCAAGTCACTTGTGCTCCTCTCTTGTTCTCTCCCAGCCTGCCTGGAGAATGCAGCTTATATATTATAAGGTAAATGGTGCTTGTTTGAAGGGTAATAGTAGGGAGTCTTAATAGGCAAAGGAGCACATCAGTGCAACTGGATGGTAAATAGTGATCTATAAGTCCGTTCTGTTTAGAGATGAGATCTTCACAATTTCCACAGCCTAATGGTTTGATTGTCTGTCTTGCTTTCCATTATTAGAATGTGTAAATGTAGCTAAACATATGCACTTTGGTCAGTACAAGGTATGATTCAGAATCTTTCTCAGAGAATGATACTTATTTTTATTGTTTTTAGATTGGTGAACAACATAGCCTAGAGCAATTGATAGTCACCCTGTTAGTTATTCATTGAAATATGATCTATGTATAATGCATCCATGTAATAGATGCAAAGGGTAAGCTAAATAATATGTAAATTGTAACAATGTAGCCTTGGCTTCTCACTTCAGTATATGTACGCATCCCTTTGTAATGTGTCTTTTTTTTTATAATTGTGAGCATGAAAGCAGAAAATTAAAAGTGTTAAATGAGATTGGTTTGTTGGCCATACAATTCTATAGTTTACTGTTGGATTAATGTAATATATTAGTAATGTAATTGTAGTCATGTGTTTTCCTGAGGTATATTACTGTGTACTGTATTGTTTGTGAAGCACTACCTGTACATTGCCGGTTTTGGGGTAACCACTTTATTACAACCGGTTTTAGCAAGTAAATTCTCACAATAGCATTTAATAACATACATAGGGTCATAATGCTGTCAGAACATGCCTACTACAAAACAGAAAGAATTGTAATGTACACTTTACTACGATACAGCTTGATAGACGAGCACAATCTGTAAATTAGGGGCACTGGCAGGCTGGTTGGTGATCCTGCTGTGTGCGCCAGTGTAATCTTCCTTGGCAAGTCACAAGTTCTTCTATTCCAGGCTCCAGAAATTATATAATATATTGGATTGTGTCAGTATGAAATTAGGAAAACAATTTAGGTCATATGAATGGCAGAGAAGCTTAAGATTTCCCTTTTTTCCAAATCCGGTCTTTCCAAGAATATTTATGTAATAGGGAGAGATTTTTGTGTATGGGACTGTACTGATTATTCCTTTCCTTAGCTAGGATACAGTCTGAAGCTGGAGAAGGCAGAATGAACACCAGCAGAAAGAATATTGTGACAAGTTGGAGACAGTCCTGTCTAGTACTTCCTCTCTTCTTCCCAAATAGCCATTTTTTTTTTTATTTTATCTTGATTAGTTTATGGAACAGCTGAAGGCGTTAGTGATAAAGATAATAGACAGTAGGTATATACGAAGCACACAGGTGCACACTGTATGACGCTTGGTTTAGCACTGGTGAGCTTAGAGGGTGTGCCCAGTGCACTTTAATGTGCTCATCTGCTCTTTGCTGATGCCTCCACAAATTAGAAGTGCACCTACATTTGAAGGGAGCCGCCTTGTGCAAAAGTGTAAATGTCACTTTAAACCTACCACTTTAGGACAATCGATTTCATTTAATCAATTTTTTTTCCCTTTCTTCTAAAATACTTCTTGATTTAGCCTAATTTGTGGCATAAGGCTAACATAAGGGAGTGGTCGTTGGGACTGCTTTTCTTGCATGTGTCTGTTTTTTGTGTTTGAAACATTTTTTACACCTAGACATGCAAGCCACTAAAGTGTAATTGGACGGTGCAAAAAGAGTCTCTCATTTAAAGTAAAAGCTCTTCCTCCGAACTACTCCCAACAGTCAGTACAAACATCTGCTTCCTCACAAGCATGATGTCTCCATTCTCCGGAACCCTATGAGCTTTGCTAGACACATGCACAAAAAAATGCTAGCACCTCTTCCATTTTTTGCTTGTAAATGATGCTCTGTCTGTTCAGGTGTCACTCCTTATACATCTACTTTTTTAATTATGTGTCTGTATGCACAGTGCTGTATGTCATGCACACTATTGGGCTCATGCATTGCAGTTGGTAAAGTGGGCATATGTTCCTATAAAAAAAGCTTAGAAAAGTAGCATATTTCCACCCATTTGCAGAGTTGTATAATTCTCGAAAATTGACAGCATATGTGCCTTTTTTGCGAATAGTCATCATCACCAAAAGATACTTCTCCAGACAGGCGAGATTCTGCAGGTCTCCATGACCTGCATTTACATGAACAAATGTAAATTTACTGTATTCTACTGTGTTCTACTTTCCCTTTCTCATCTCACTTCTTCAGGTGCCAGAATTGTGCAGGTCTGCGTATGTGCGCCCACTTTCTGGGCATGCACAGAACAATTTCAAACAATTTACAGTATGGGACCTATGTCCCACTCTGCATTGACCCACTGTGTCCACATTTCTAAAATGTTACCATTGCAGACCAGGCAGAAACATTTACCTAGTATGCTTTGTGAGCTATGCCTGTGTTCAATGCAGAGGACCATAATCTTGTTCCAACAGTTCATTTGAATGACCACAGAATCCAAACCTATGCAGTGATTGGAGACCGTGCACTATCATTATCTGGGTAGGGTACATAATTGCAACAAAGCTAATGTCGGCCGACATGAGAATGTCTGCAGGCTAAATGTCCACACTTACATTATGCAGATAGGTTGACATTAACAATGTTGCCTATCACAATGCCGACATTGTTAATGTCGCTAATCACACTGACGTCATTGTCAACCTGTCTGCATATAGTAAGTGCTGCCGACATTAGTTAGCTCCATCGCAATTATGGCCGAAACCGCATTGTCTTGCCTGGTAAAGTCCTTGGTTGCCCATCGCCAATGTCTCAGCAATTAAACCTCAGACATTATTTAACCTTAGGTAATATTGAATAATACAATACAGTAATATGATTATTGAAAAAGACATAAAATATATTTCTATTTACTCTGGCATAAACTATCAGGTGGAGGATACTTACATTAGCTGAAACCTATATTAATTTAAATTGGGTTCACCAGATGGACCTGATATTCTGTATTTCTGTTAGAAGAACGAGGGCTGCTCTGATAAATGCCTTCTGTAACATATTCTGCATCTTTTTTAGACAAGTGTGTGTATTAATTGTTACATAAATGCTTCAGATCACATTACAATCACATTCTCTGTATTGGTGAGAGGTCAGAGAACACAGAGCAATTTGCAGCCCTGCATGTAGTAAATTGATAGGTTGAGTACAAATGGAATTGGGCAGATGTCCACTCAGCAAGTACTAGAGAGAAAGAAGTGATTTAATGAGCTAGACTGGCAAACAACCCATCCACACTTGGCACCTCATGCTGGTAGTAAAATGATGAGATTCACCTGAACTATAAACCTTGTTTAATCCACTGAAATTAATTTGTTCTACATGTTGATAAGATTATGTTCAGGCAGTAATGACATCTATCTTTAATACTGGGTACAACACCCAAAAAATGACAAGCCATTAGAACACAATTTTTATTAAGTCATTATTGTTAACCAATCCCTTTTACAAAACAAGCCAACTTGTTTATTAGCACTGTATGATGCGTGTAGTATTTTAATTAAAACATCTATTAGGCTTATTGACCATACCTGCATGCACATGTTTATACCAGCTTGTAAAAATGAACATTAAAATTCAGGGCTAATTATCACCTTAATGAACATATGCTGACATGTGTTGTTGTAATATTTTCATCTTCAGTGTACAACTGTTACTACATCCCATTTCCATACTTTACTTATATCTTCTCATGTGTAGTATAAATGTGAAAAACTATTGTCATGGTTTCGAAGATCGAATCCTAAGGTTTGCCCAGATTAGCACCACTCGGGTAGGGCTCAGAGTCTAACGAGGAGACGGTATTCACCAGGGAGCGCCGCAAGGCAGTTTGGCCTTAGCTGTGTCTGTCTCGCAGGTCACGGCCCCTACTAGGAATACAGGGCGAAACCCTTTAGGGGGGAATTAGCAGCTATGGTCAGCAAAGAAGCGTAGCGTGAAGTCTTATCTCTGTGGACAAACAGGTTACCACTGGGATAGCGGCAGGTACACTGTGAAGTGTAGATACTGAAGTCAGCAGGTTACCACACTGGAATAGAGATGAGAGTAGCGTAAAGTGTCAGCTCTGTGGACAAGCAGATTACCATTTGCAATGGCAGATACACTGGAAAGTGTCAGTCCTGAAGTCGGCAGGTTACCACTGAAACGCAGGTGAAGCGATTCGTGTGTCAGCTCTGCGGACAAGCAGGTTACCGATGGAATAGCAGCAGGTACACTGAAGTCAGCAGGTTCACCACACTGGAACTGAGATGAGTAGCGTAGAGTGTCGGTTCTGCGGACAAGCAAGTTACACTGGACAGGAGACACGTCTAGTACCAGAAAGGTAACTAAAAGAACAGGCACTGATTATTCAGAGGAGGTGCCATTTAAACTTTGGAGGCAAAATTACTAGCCAACAGGAGAGGAGTAAAATAAATGAATGGAACGAGTCTGCACGTGCGCAGACCTGGAGCGAAGATGGTGGCTCTCAGTATGGAGCGAACGGTCGGCTGGGACAGGTAAGAGTGTCGGGGATCGGGTGTGTAGCCAGATCTCCCGGTGTGTGACACCTATTCTTTAGTATGTAAAATGTGAAAGCTAATCTCAATATTTTCAGTGGAGTAGCCAAAGGCCTGGTCCCTTATGACACCATACTTTTACCCCTCATAATACCCACCACTCAAATATTTTCCACATTACCTAGCTCCCTGGTATTGAGTTCTCTGCTCAATTTCTGTGTAATTTTGAGTACTTTAAACTATTCAGCTTTCAGGTGAGTATAAAGTCTTTTGACCTTATTATGACACACAATCTGGGGTTTTGTTTGTGTTAAATACACATTTCTCTACTGAACGTGTGCACCAAACGTGCGTACGCATATGTCCAGATGCAAAATTTGTTGCATCTTACACTTACGACTCCTTACTACTGGAGAGGTGGAATACGAGAGGACAAGCATAGGACAAGTACAGTAAAAGCATGCTTACGTATTGGAGACACAGATGCATATATACCTGTTAGGAAGGGTATCTTTTGCGGATGCTGGACAGCCGGTACAACAAGACGCAGTGATGTTGATGACAATCAGCAGTACAAGCTAGCCGCTTCTGATTGGCTCATCGCAGTTTGACCCCTCTAGCTTAATTCATTGGTTTGACAGTTATATATGAAGTTGTAGATGTCTATTCACATTACTTAATTGATATTTTCATTTGGATTCCCATTTGATTTATAAAGAGGACAGCAAAAGATGTTTGTATTTAATTGCATTTAATTTATGTTTTTGTGTATGTGTTTGTACTTATATTTTTTATGGTAACTGAATTTCGCATAATGCAATTTTAGCATTTACTGCTATCACTGTCATGCCACATCTCTACACTTTCTCTATGCTAGCTCAACACTATTATGGGGCATAAGTATACACATGTGTTACCACTAACTTAAACCTGGTGCATATATCAGCAATTTACACCTGGGCGCATCTTGAGGTGATATATGCATGTTTATGTGCTTTATCATGCAAGCGACTTTTCCTGCTTACGTTTCGGGCACAAATGCTTCCAACTTTACATGAGCCTCCTAGTGCGCAGCACAAAATGCCTTGGGTTTGCTATGGTGCACAGAGATTGCCTGCCTTGCAAGCTAAAAGTGCACCAAGCTGTGTGGAGAGGCAGAACGATCACAACCAAAGTCCAAATTCCTATAGAACTACCCCTTCCATTAAATAAATACATTTTAAATTTTCTTTTAAAATACTCGTTGACTTAAATTAATATTTAGAGTAATGGGGCGTCAAGACTGTCTTTTTTTTAATGTGGCACTTTCCTTGAAGCTTGTTTTTTCTACATTGGGCACCTAGAAAGAAAGTGCAGACTTCTGCTCCATCAGCAAATGCTTCCATAAACCTATGTGGTTTGCCATAAATCTTGCATAAATGAAGGATCATGGCATTACAAAGAGAATTTTGCACTGCGCCTCTGATGTTTTGCGCTCCATTCATGAGCTCCAGTTTGTTCTGGCATCTTTGGTACTTTTTTTTATAATCGATACTTGCAATACATGTATTTTTTTATTTTTTACTTAAAAATCCTTTTTTACTTTTTCTTCTAGGAAGATGAATTAAAAGATGTTGTTCAAGACAAGACTCGTCTAAGCCTTCAGTATGCCAGTCTATCTCACAGGGCCTTGGAGTATGATCAGGTAATACCTACTAGCTTGTTTATGAACTACATGCAAATTTCACATTGATATTTCCAGCGATCAGCATGTGAAAAGGTAAAGTAGGGCAGCTGCCTTGGATAGCTATGCTAAGTTGTTTTTTTTAATTTAAATTAGTGTTTTCTGGTAGACATAAAAGTTACATTTACAAGATTTGTCATCTATTGAAATATTTATGGTAGCTTTTGTAAGTGATGACAAAGAAGCCACACACAACAGGGTGGCACTTGTCATTTCACTGTTAATAAAGTGTCACATAAACATATTTGTACTAAATCTGCTAATAATCCGTAGCAAGGCATAGAGTTGTTGAATTGCAATGATCATAGTAAGTTTGAGATGCACCACGACTGTGAGCTGTAAGGGTATTAGAAGTCTTCAAGGCCTGTGGCCTCAACGACGAGGTGACTAATTGTTCCTATGTTTCAAGTAGGGGTTGCATTGTTCTTTATAATACATGAATGGTAGTTATATCATTAAAAAAAAGAAAACAGTGGAATAAAGCAAAGAAGCTGTATGTATTGTTCAAGCACAATGTAGAAACAAATGTAAAGTATATATTTGGCATTGTGAAGGTACTGTGTGCTGTAAAGTGTGCACTGAAGTGAAATATATCATTATTGATAACTGTGGTCAACACAGTGACAAAGCTAAGGAGATATTTCACAGCTGTTAATACAATTATTCATACTATTTATGTATTATATACCAATGAAAAATCAGTGGAGAAACAGAATAAATTCAGCTTCAGTTTTTTTCTACCACAGACGAGTTCTTTCAGTGGAATGTTCTTGTACAGTATAGGTACGTTTTGTGTGAAAAGTGTAGAGAAAGCAATTTAATCCTTTAGTAATATAGGTTTATGGCAGTTATTCCAATACAGAAACTGTTAGGCCCTGCTGCCCCTCCATGACTCTGCCCCTCCATGACTCTGCCCCACCTCTCCGTGCTATCTGCACTAACCTGCACTAAACAGCTGTGTCCAGACTCTATGGATAGTTTGAATGACGGCAACTCATTCATGTGAAAGAATATTATTTCCTTCCTAAATTGCAGCCCCTAACCCAAACTTTAAAATCCTCCAAAACGCACTACACCCTCCTCTCCTTCACTCAATCCATCCACATACTGTTATGAACACCCTCCCAAATTACACGCCCTATCACCAAATTTGGCTTTACCCAACAACACATACACAGCTTTGGATAATTTTAGTAAATGAGGAATGTTCGTGAATGGGTGCTGCCAATTCAACTTCTCCCCACTCCTCTCTCTTCCGGGACAAACTGCTATCAGCATTGCATTGATAGCTGTTCATGTTCTGGTCCTACATTTAACTCTACTTAAATGAACAGAATTTAGTGCAAGGCAGGAACAGTGCAATCACACAATGCTGCTTGCTGCTGTGAGTTGTGGATGCAATAAACTTTTAAATGTGTTAAAAGTGGTTAAGTATATTGGGTACCAGATATGGCTCTGCACATTAGTCTTGGCATCAGTGTTGGAATCAGATATGCCTCTGCACATGTATTTTGAGACTAATAATGGTTTAGCACATTTGTCTTGGCACCAGACAATGCTCTGCATATTATGTTCTGTCTGTTTTGTGTGAGTTTCCTCCCACAATCCAAAAACATGTATATGTGTGTTTGTGTATTAGGGTATTTAGACTGTAGGCTCCAATGGGGCAGAAACTGATGTGAATGATAAATGGGCACTGTACAGCGCTGCAGAATTTGTGGCACTATATAAATAAATGATGGTGATATTAGTCTTGGCATCAGTTATAGCTCTGCACATTAATCTTTTCCATCCCATTACTTAAAATTACTTGGTTACATCACAGCATTTGTGCTTTACCTACACAGTTTTGCACATTTGAAAATCACTTTTACCATTTCAAAGGCATATGATTTTGGTTCAGAATTTTAACTTTGATTGGTTGACTTTTTGACAACTTGCACCAGACATGAGTTTGGACTCGGCTCCAAAACTGTTCAACATAGAAGATTATAAAAGTTCAAAAAAAGCCAACTCAGTCAATTCATCATCTACACTAGTCCTGGGCTACCTGTGGCACTCTTCAGGTGTTGTGAAACTACATATCACAGTATGCCCTGCCAGCTATCAGCTGAATATCTACTGACAAAGCATACTGGGGCTTGTAGGTTTATAACACCTGGAGAGCCACAGGTTGGCCAAGCTTGATCTACACTTACCCACCAGAACTTTCCTGATGGTCATGAACGTTTAGTAGGTCATAGATAGGCCATATGTCAGTATCAAATGCTTATAGTTGGTAAGCTATTGCAGCCCTGTCAAGTTTCACTTTCCTACTGTCATAAATAAGGACCATCTATTAGCTCTTTAAAGGAGCTTATAGAAAAAGTCAGACACGAGAAGATTCAGTGCAATGACATGTACAATACAATCGTACAAGGAAGAGGGGTTTATGGCTGGGTTGGTTCTGGTAAGATTTAAATTAATGACACTGGAAAAACTGTGCCCACATATATCTCCAGAAATGGCGTGTAAGCTGTTAGCGACCTCCCAGAATAGATTTTGTGGGATGGCACGTGCTGAACTTTTGGTGGCTTGTTCTCTTCTTTAAAACTTGACTTTCTTTTTTTGACTTGATGGCCTTCTTATGAACGTGCATTAAGCACTGAAATGCGTCTAGGTTTTTTGCTATAACACTGGAATTGGCTAATTACACATCTGTAGCTATTGTTGTGACAGTCATGCTGTCACAAGTCTTCAAACTACGGATGCTTCTTTGATTCAAATTTGCGTCGGGACTTTGGACATAAGTCCTAGATGTGATCAGGACTTTTGCTCACTATTAGGCATGACTTATTTATGAACAATCACATTCCATTATAGAAACTCGGTACAGACTGTTGAACTATTCATTTGTGGAAATTATTGCACATAAGCTGTTGATACGGTAATTAACTACCACGTGTATTCTGAATCTATATCAACATCAAGCTGGCTCGCTCCCAGGAGTAAACTTAAGTATATATGACACATCACATGTGCATTAATCAGAGGTGTATCTAACAAGAGATGAACTGTCTATATATTAACGTTTGGCATTTACGGACTGATTGCAGATTAACCCAGTGTTGTGTGATAGTGATTTTTGTGAAATAATGCTTTTTAATAATTATATATGTTCTGAATAAATTTTTATATATATATATATATATATATATATATATATTATATGAGGGAATTCTTCTATTAATTCATAGTCACACTTTTTTCCTTCTTTAAAACTTGACAGGTGTTGCGGGTGGTTAGTGTAGCAAATATGTACCATCTGGTCTTTGAAGTACCATTCTCTGAACTCTTTCTCTACAGAATTGTGAGACTTAAGAACATGGGTCAAGTTTATTATCAGCAGACTTAAAAATAATTTGACTTTCTAGTCAATCTAGATGAAATGTTCCCTACTGTTCCTTCTCACTGGTTCACGGGCTGCCCAATGTTGGTACCATGTTGCATATGAGGTACCTCTCCACAATGCCTTTTCTTTCCTTGGTGTTTGTTAAGACCATAATTTCTTGGGATTTTCTTTCATGATGACATGTTTAAATATACAATAAAATTAATTCAATAAAGTATGGTGAGGAAGATGATGGAATTGTGACAACAGATTTTAATTTTCCTTGAGTGTTGGGGATTGTCATCTGAGCATTATAATCCACCTTTGCTATGTTACCATGTGCTGCATGCCCCCAACATTGAACCATTAATTCAGTACTTGTCAAAATAGTGGGTATAGTTACAACTATTCTCATGGAGCTTTATTGATCACTGTTTTGGCATTATGTGTTACTGTGCTGATCTCCGGGGTTCACCACAGACAGATTTTAAACTGCACACGATTAAAAAGAAAAGTGGACTCCACCACACTTTGTCCACTCAGCTTCCCATCCCCCTTGTTTATTGCAAATCTAATTTATTGGTGGATTGATCAGACAGAACTAGTGTTCTGTGCAACTAAATTGAAAAGATCTGTTTTGATTTCTGAGCTGTGTTTAATTCCACATCTTGCAACATTGAGGAGCTTTGTGTCACAATCACTGGTTTTATACTAGAGTGCAGACTTCCACAACAGTGTAGACCTGAAAATATGTCACTCTTTTTTATTTTTATTTTAGTATTGATATTTTGTTATTAGTATTGACCGATGCTTTGCAACAGACTGCAAAATTTGTTTTAATGAAATTGAGAGGAGAGAGAAAATAATTATAATAATTAAATTAATAATGATGATAATTGGTGATTATGATTGCTTGGTAAAAGTTGAGGTGTATTCATTGTTACCCTTGGTGTGGATCCAAACAAACTCTCTCTCTCTGCTAACTATGTCATAGCTAAATGGTAAATGATGCTGAGTGACCTGCATTCATGTGGTTTTTTTTTCTCCCTTGTATTTTAATTGGTTCCTATAAGTCAACAAAACAGCAAACCCCTTTTCATCCTTCTATCTGAAACACTGGTTGAATTCAAAATATAACTTCTCGCTAATCTGTATTTATCATGGTGTATGTCTGCAGTATATTTATTATTGTCTTTGATCCATGAAAATCGTTGATGCCTTTCACCTGAATTCATACAAGCAAAATTACATCAGCATTAGCGAAAATAAACTAACTATGGCTTATCATCATTATCACCCTCATTCAATTCAGTCCCTGCCCCATTGGAGCTTACAGTCCAAATCCCCTCACACACACACGGGTCAATTTTGATAGCAGCCAATTAACCTATTAGTATGTTTTTGGAGTGTGGGAGGAAACCAGAGCACCCGGAGGAAACCCATACAAACTCCACACAGATAAGGCCATGGTCGGGATAAAATGTAGTTAAAGCTGAGAAAATAATGAGATTTGATGTTCCAGGATGGTACATAGAATGTTTTCCTAGTAGCAGTAGTAATGGTCTAAGAGTATTTTAGAAGATCATTTTAAAATCCATAATATTGTAGGTAGGGTCTCAATAAGTCCTGGAGTGGGACACCGTCAAAGGTGAAAACATGTATAGAGGACATATAATTGGGCAAGGTGTATGATGTTGGGTGGTAGTCTAAAGTAATGGAAAAATAATACAGTATGCCTGTGATATTTTTTCACCATAGCAGATGGAGAGCCTTCACCATTTCTTTATTGTCATCAATACATATGTCTGTTTTCCAGATGAGATTTCAACACGTGTGCTTTTTTTTACTCGTCCTCTACAAATATATGTATAACAAGCCAACTCCTCAGAAATGGATAGCAAGATGCTAATAGCAATGCAGTAGCAAACAATTATAGATTGATATCAAATAATATAAGAACACACTTGTTGGTCTTAACTAAGGAGGATGAAAATGTATTTAGGTGTTTAATGTACATATGATCTAATTATTGCAACAGTTTGACTCTTGCAGAACCTACCGAAACTTCTATCTTTCTGGAACCTTTTTTTTTTACATACTGTATATTTCTGTATTGCTTATAAGTTATGATAAAACATATCTGTAGATAGAAAATGTTTGTAAGTATATAAAGATGGGTACACTGCTGCCATGAAGAGAGGCACCTAATTGACAACTAAGTTGACATGACCACATTACTCTACTTGTATCAAACCCAATATTTACCTACACCATTACGTTGCTACAACCAGGCTGTGTTGTGGGCACCTATGAATGTATACAATGTTTGCCATACCCCAATACTCCCATCATAGTCAAATAGCTGGAAACAGGATTTATCAGACCAGGCAATGTTTTTCAGTTTTCCAGTGTTTTATTTTGTTGTTTTGTTTTTTTGTTTGTTAGTGACTACATCTTTCTTGATTTTTGCTGTTAGATGTTGCAATACGAGGGTTCATCAACTTCCATCCATGACAATAGATGTCAATCTGTGCATTATGAAATGTCTATCTCAACATCACTAATCTATTTCTCTACAGAAGTCTGTTATCTCGATCAAGCAGTAAAATTTGATCACATCACCCCAAATACTTGCAAATAGTTATATGCTCCTGATTATCCCTATTCCTTACATATTTACAAATATCCGCTAATCAGGTGACAAGCCAACCGGACGTATAATAGTATTTGCTGGATATCAGCTGGACAACATGTTGCTGTTTCCTGGATTTATTTTTACAACCGAATGTCCAACAGATGTGAAGGATACAGACCAGCTATTTATCTGCTTATTTTATTTAACTGAATTTGTGACATTTTTGAGAACCAAAGCATCATCACCATGGATGGAAGGTTTTCATATTACCACTCCTACTACCAAGGCACTGGAAATTGTTAGAGTGGAGTCTGAAATGTTATTTCTTCAGATGTAACTTCATTTTACCAGCAAATGACTTTATATGTCACAGGTAGTAATGTTGCCCCAGTTGTGGCTAATTTATTTTTATATGAATATGAACCATCAAATATTCTGAATGTCACTATGCAGCTCTTGTTTTACAAATGTTACCATTATGATTACCTGTGGGGTTAGAATCATTTTTCTTAGGAGGAGCAAATGGATACTCTGGCACAGGGTTCACACTCTGTAGCTTCGTTCCATAACAGTCTGTGAACCCTGTGCCAGAGTATCCATTCATTGAATACACTAGTCTTATTGTGCAATGACACAATGGTTTCCGATGTAATATGGGCCCAGTACGCTTAGGTGTCATATGGCTTGGACATAATTCCAAAAAGCCAAATGGAGTTTCAAAAATCGGGAACATAAACATTGGTATGAGAGGGACGTTAAGAAAGCCATATTTTTAATTAAGAACGCATTTTTCTACCTACCACGTGGAACACGAGGGGTGCAAAAAGCGTATTAGCCTAGGGCGACATGAAACCTCAATCTGGCCCTGAAAGGGATGAGGGGCTGAATACTTTTTCAAGACACTGTATGTGTCAAGTGGGCATCAGTATATGTGCATTTTTGCTGTGTTTTTATTTCATTACGTCTGACCCTGTGTATTCTCCGAAGAGTAGAGTGGGGGCCATGGGCTATTGTCTCACTTATGGGTCCCTTAGCCTCCCCCTGCAGCGGTGGTAATTCTGCCATTGACTCTTAACAGCACGTACAATATAATGTTTAGTCTTTACTAAGGAGATCTCAGGAGAGTGAGACTCACGAGATCTCCTCAGTAAGGAGACTACAGCGCGCCGGAGAAGGACCGCAGTGAAAGTGCTCAGCAGCACTGATCGCGCCGGGGGCGCCCCCGACCGATCAATACTGCTGCTGAGCACTTTCAAGGGCCCCCTGGATGCCACAGGCCCCTGGGCTGCAGCCCAGTTAGCCCTATGGTTAATCCGGCCCTGCATCTTGGTGGGTGTTATACACATAATATAATATTAAACATATTATACAATTAAGCAAAACACTATACGCATCTACAAAAGAGACGAAATTCCATTATAAGCTTAGTACATAATACACACACACACACACTTATGATCATGTGGTCGTTTTACTGGATACCATCTGTAATTTTAACAGGGTGAAGGCGGTGGGGAGAGATTTGCAATCCACCTTGTTAATTTTGGAAAGGTTGTTTGTTTAATAAAGCTTCACTGGCAATCATACTCTTATAACCGACTTAACTTTTAACTAAACAAAGAATCTAAATATAGGAAAGAAGAAAAATATATAAATTGTTTATTTATTTGCTAGTATACAATAGTGTTTGCAAACACCTAGCCATAATGCAATGGGTCCTCATATTTTGGTTTCTAACTGTTACGTAACCCTACATTAGAGCTTGTTCTTGCAGATGTTACAGGCCCCTTTATAAATGCAATGCAAGAAAACAGCTTACAAAAATCATACAAGCAATTGGATGAGTGCTCCCAGCACCTGCCTGCATCAGCAGCGTATACCGAAATAATTATTAGAGGGGTTTGTTCTCATCACGGTCCATTTGGAACGTGGTGCATGCAGAATGTATAAAACCACTTGTCTGAACAAGCTCCAAGACACTTCTCACATACAATTCAGTAGTTGTCCGAGTCACTTCAGACATCCTCTGTGTCTGTCAGTTACTCACCAATTGTTGGGATGGTTGTGACAATCTCTCCTAACTTCAGCTTGTACAGAATTGTGGTTTTTCCGGCAGCATCAAGGCCAACTGAAGAGAAAGAGACATTACAACATGGCATAAATAAAGCTTTGTACAGAGTCCTCAATACTAAACATTAACTGTTAACGTAGCGAACTCCACCTCAAACTAAATTGAACGTATTGGGTGGAGCTCTTGGCTAAGACCTGAGGTTGTATATCTTATGCAAACACTGCTAAAGCAAATACTGAACCCTGAGGGATGCACATGGCTATATATGGAGAGGAAGAACTTGATTTCTTGTTCTGTCCTGCCTCCTCTGGCGCCACCCGCAGGTAGAACCCTGACAGATCGGGTCAGTGAAGAAATACAGAAAACGTCCAGATGTGTGAGGAGGGTCAAACAGAGTTGATTAAAGCAGGAATCATGCAAAAGCAGCCGGTATTTCCCTGCATGCAAAATAAATAAATGCATTAGACCCCCCCCCCTCCCCCACAGCATGGCCACAAGGTTTGTCCAAGTGCAAATTTGCTCTTTTTTTTGCCTTGCCACCTAACTCTAATAAGGCCCTGTATGCATACATTTCAAATCCAGAACACAATGAATAGAAAATAATTGAGAATGTTTTTGCATACTTGCTGGTTACGAGTCCCTCATAGAAGAACCACTCGTAATATGAATAATAAATCCTCCCAGCACTCCTTGTTGGTGTAATATAATATATGGGCCACTAATTACAATCTGATTCCATCTTGGCTTCCCAATATCTCTAAGCTGTAAGCTTTATGTCTGCAGAGCCTCCTGTAACCCCCCCCCCATTGACCCAAGGGCTTACTCCTGAACTCTATGACCTGTGCATCCTATCTGGAACCAAATATACTGTACAGTCAATCTCTATGAACATTGACCTTTTGCTTCAATGCCTAATTTCCAACAAAAACGAATTCTATTGAATCAGAAACTTTTAGAATTCTAACAGATCAGACACTATGACTAAACGTACACCTAAGAATGCATGTAAAACTACTACTACTGACAGAGGCAGATCTAGCGAACTGTGGGCCCCGGTGCAGGGAGGCGGAGAGGAGGGAACTGGGGACCCCAACCCTCTGCATCTGCCATGCAATGGGCCCCATTATCTCCATGGGCACCTGCCACACCGATGGTAGTTCTGCCACTGAATACAGAGTTATTAAAGAGACACTGCAATCCAAGTCACTTCAATACCACACTAAATGTGATAGATACAGTTAATAGTACATAGCAACTTCTACAACTACAAAAGGTTTGCTGCGGTTCTCCTGTATGAATATATTTTCTGTTTAAGAAGAGCACATCATCTATCCAGCTTGCATTGAGTTATATTAAGAATAAAATGTATGTAAATAGCATAGCTTTATAATTAGAAAACTGCATTCAAATTGTATTTGTAGCCAATCCTTCTTTGTCCAGACAGATTTTAGTGACGTATTGTTCCTACATAATAAACCTGACATCACTTAATTTTGCTGGTGTCCTACTTGTATTGGGGACCCGAGGGTTTTCTATCCCACTGCCGTGTCATGATTTAAAGAAGAGCATCCAGAGACCAGGTACGAACCACACGACACTCAAACATCTACTGCTAGAAGTGTCATAAAAATAAAATGGCCCTAGTTACTTTGAATATCATATAGATACCTCTACAAGGGATAGAACAAATATACAGTTCTTGAAATAAATCAGTGTGATTTTTACTTGCTAAATGAGGGCCTATATAAAGGGCTGTGTTTAAATTACTGGGAGTGATGGGTAAAATGTACAGTTTGGAGGAGTCTCATAGCTTCCCAGCTATGCAGATGCTGTGTCTGGATTACAGTGCAAGAAAAGTAACTGTTACAAGTAGAAATTAATGTTCTCATGATTCTGTAAACAACTCTCTCCACTAAAGCTTGTTTCTCTGGACCTGGGGCCTGATTCATTTAGGATTTTAACTTGAGAAACTTCTTATTTCAGTCTCCTGGACAAAACCATGTTACAATGCAAGGGGTGCAAATCAGCATTCTGATTTGCACATAAGTTAAATACTGACCGTTTTTCCATGTAGCACACAAATACTTGATAGCTTACACTGATACACTGAAATTTAAAGTTTATATTTGTGTAAGAAGTTTCTCAAGTTAAGATCCTTTATGAATCAGGTCCCTGGTTCTTCAACAACTGACCCTCGTAGAGTAAGAAAGGTGCGCTGGAGGGTGGGACATTCAGTAAAAAACTAAATACCTGAAATTATCCTTTAAAAGAAATAGTAACTAGCAAAGTATGATGGGCATTGATGCTCTTAAACATACTGCAAGCCTTAGGCTGAGCCAGAACTCAATTTTATTAAGATTTTCTTGATAGGCTGGATTTAAGAAAAATATATCAGAAGCAGAGACATTTTGTGGACTGAGTTTTATTACCAGAATATATTTGAATAAAGATCATGACTCAGCTGTCATGGGAAAAACTGAAAACTAACTAAGTAAATAATTATTCTAACGGCTAAAATAATCCTTATAAGTATTTTTGTCCCTTTACTTAGCTTTATGTTGCCAGACATAGGGAGAGGTATCAGACTGTCTAATCCCCCTTTGAACATGAAAGCTATTGTTATTTAAGATATATTCTGTAACAATTTTACCTAAGATAATGGTATTTACATGTTTTCTTTGCTCAGCTTTAAACCGAGACTGCAATTGTCACACCGTTTAGGTAACCTTTACAGGAAATGTGCGGATTAACAGCAATGCCTAATCTTTTTATGAATCTTAAAAGCAGGATCTTATAATAAAATAGAGTCAAACCTCAAAGGAGCTCTTTAATAATAAAAAGTGCCATCAAGCATCAAATACAAACAAGTGCCTAGCAAGTATAATTACTGCATTATCTCCTGTAAATAAACTCTTCAGTGTTATACATGAACTGTTTTGTATGACTTTCCTGCTCCTACTGTTTAAATTATTTTAATCTGTTTCAGTATAATTCACTAAAATTAAATATACAACATAAATATATGTAACATTGGAATATGGGGTGTTATCTGTTGTAAAATAGACAAAGCTCATCTTACCTTTAAGATCAAACAATAGCAAAATTATATGTTCTTTCTGCTGAAAGTTAGTTGTAACATTATACAGCTTGATTGATAAGCTTTCTCCGAAATCCTAACTAATGGATGATTTTTTATGACCAAAGGTTAATAACACATCCCACTGACGAGATCCAACATTTGCTGAAGAAACTATGCATAGTGGCCCCACATAATACTATAACTGTACATTGGATTTTTTTGTGGTCTTTCCTAACAGAATGGTAACTGTCACACTTTGATGTTATGCAAATCCATGATTGGCATGGCTTCTCTACCTGAAGTGATTCCAGAGTGTATCACTAAGGTTCCTATTTATTATTAGGTTAAAAGCCTTAAGTCCTGTGCTTACCACTGTCCATCCAAGAAAGGCTCATTTCTCCCTGTTATTGTTGATAATCACTGCCCTAAGAAATCTCTATGAAGACAGCGAAAATTAGTCATTTATCAAGTCTGGAATGAAGAAGGATGTGGTTTCTTTCATTTCTGCTTGTGTAGTCTCTGCCCAGACCAAAGTTCCCAGAATCCAACCCATGGGGGAACTCCTGCCACTGTCTATTCCTCATAAGTCTTGGTCTCACATTTCAATGGATTTTGTGGTTGATCTCCCTGAGTCTCGTGGATGCAATACAATATGGGTAATTGTCGACCGATTAAGCAAACCAGCCCAATTTGTTCCCCTCTCTTGGCTTCACAATGCCAAAGCTCTTTCGAATCTATTTGTGAGGCACATCGTCAGACTCCACAGTCTTCCAGAGGACATCATTTCGGATAGAGGCCCACAGTTCATCGCTGCCTTCTGGAAACATTTTTTGCCTTTCCCTTGGTATTAATGTTAGTTTGTCCTCTGGATATCATCTTCAATCTGATAGTCAGACGGAAAGGGTGAATCAGTCCATGGAACAATATTTGCGTTGCTATATCTCTGAAATGCACAACAACTGGAAGGAATGTTTATCCTGGGCAGAATTTGCTTACAATAACACTTGTCATTCTGCTTCCGGTGTGTCCCCTTTCTACTGCAATATGAGGTTCCATCCTCGTTGAAATTCGATTTCTCAAGTTCCCAGTTATGATACACCTAACCCTAGATCTCCTGCCCATCATCTCAGGTCCATTCTGCTCTTCACGCTGCCTCCACTACATCCAAACGATTCGCTGACTGACACCGCATCCCGTGTTCATTTAAAGTCGGAGATCGAGTTTGGTTATCTACCAAAAACATCAAATTAAGACAGCCATCTTGAAAATTCGGGCCTCGGTACATCCGGCCATTCAAGATCATCAAAAGAATCAATCAAGTAGCGTTTCGATTGGAGTTGCCCAAATCCTTGAGGATTCCATCAACATTTCATTGTTCACTGTTCAAACCAGTTATATTTTCCTCCAGATTCTCACCCCGTGTCCAGACCAAACCTCCCCTGATTATAGTCGAAGGAGAACCTTGAAGTAGATAAAATCCTGAACTCTAAGCTTAGGAGAGGTCAGCTCCATTACCTTGTCCACTGGCAAGGTTTTGGCCCAGAAGAAAGATCTTGGGTTCCTAGTGCTGATATCCATGCGGATAGGCTCAAGTTTGACTTTTTTAAAGAGTTTCCCAAGAAACCATGTTTTAGGGGTTTCCTAACCCTTCGTCAAGGGGATGTACTGTTATGACTCGCCGGGCTTTCTGTCAGAGTAACTAGATAGATAGATAGTTTGTTAGGGATAGGTAGGTAGGTACTGAGGTAAGTTTAGATAGCCTCTGGGTGTTTAGATAGGTAGTTATTTTAGTTCTTAGATAGATTAGATAGATTAGTTTAGTAGATCAGATAGGCAGATAGATTAGTTATATAGATTAGATAGGTATTAGATAGGGTCAGTTAGGTCTGTTCCCTGTCAGAATCTGCCCTCAATTCATGCTGTCATTTCTCTATTATGCCTCACCTGGCCAGCCATTTTCTCCTAGCTCTCTCACCTGGCTTCCTCATTATCACCTGGAGCCTATTGGTTCTGCTCTCCTTAAATTGTCGGCTAATCCACTGCAGGATTGCCGGTAATACGTTTCTCTTAGTGTTCTGCTTCCTTGTGTTTGCCATGTTACCTGCTCCTGTTGTTTCCTGCCGGCTTAGTGTATTCCCGTGTACCAGACCGTTTCTGTTCCTGACTACTCTTCATTGGATTTCCCTGTGTACCGACTCGGCTCTGCTTTGACTCTTCTTCTGTGTTGATATCCTGTGTACCAGGCCTGATTCTGTTCCTGACGATTCTACTATCTACTCACCAGTTCCAGTCAGTTATCTCCTGGACCCCGGTAAAGTTGTGCTCCCAGGCATGGCTCCGGCGTGATCTGCAGCTCCTCTGCTTATCCTACCTTATACGGTGACGAAGCCCCTGCAGCATCCCTGCGCTTAGATTTCAACAATCTTCCTTTGGCTCCGGACTCAACCTTGGCACAGGTACTATTGACTGTTTACATATCTCACCGTGTGCCTATAATTGTAGTTACCGCTGGCAACCGCCTAGGAACTTTTTCCCTCCAATTTCTGGACTCTCACCGGTACTGTGGGTTGTAGTTACCCTTGGCAACTGCCTAAGAACTGCTACCCCTAAATCTCCAGACTCTCACCGGTACTGTGGGTTGCAGTTATCCCTGGCAATCACCTAAGAACTGTTTCTCTCAAATCTCCAGACTCTCACCAGTACTGTGGGTTGTAGTTACCCTTGGCTACTGCCTACGTTCTGATTCATCATCTTTACATATCATTGCAAGTTCCGTTCCTTTCCGGACAAGCACCGGTACAGAAGTCGCTGTGTATCAGGGGACTTCTCTATCAACTGTTCCTTATTTATTCCAGTGGCCACGAGTGATATATCAGTCTTGACACCATCCACTCGTTGTCTCGTCGGACTCCCTCCTGCACTTCCTACTCTACGGCCTCGGTAACTCTATTCCTGGGTTCTCCCCAGCCATTGCACATCTCAAGACCCTCTGTTTGTCTGCAGCCAAGTCTGTCCCCACCACTAGGGGCAACAGTGAACACCAGACATTCGGAGCAGACTCCGGGTTTTGCTCCACTGGCTGAGGGGTTCCTAACAACCTCTTCCTACTTTTTTCTCTGCATGCACTCAGCTCTTTCCCTCCATCCCTGTGTCTTTTCAATGCTGGGGAAACAGGAGACAGGTCTCAGATATTATTAATTTTCTCCTGATTATTTCTACTATAACGGTAAAAACCATTAGGTCTAATACTGAGCCAATTTTTGGTTGATGCATCACTGGCTGATTTAGCCAGCTTCTTAGGGCCAAAAAAACTCGGTGCCAGCCATTCTATAAGGTTACAAGATCTCCTAAAGACCGCATTGTTACCTTTATAAATCGAAGGACCTAATAAATCATCAGCTTCCAACAAAACAGAGTTCTAATTAATAATATGTCTAATCTGATGGGCATAGCTATTATGTTGTATAATAAAGATCAAAGATCTCGTATCAACTTGTTTCTTTTTTTTTGGGTGTCTGCATAAAGAGGTCCCTCCTATCAATATCCTCCACTTCACTTAAGGCTTGCTGTAAAACCGTAGCTGGATACCCCTGTTCTAAAAAGGACCGACATAATGAGGCAACATGTTTCTTAAAATCATTCGTGGTTGAACAGTTCCTTTTCATCCTAAAAAATTGGACCTTCGGGATATTATCCCTCCAAGGCCTAGAGTGGTCACTCTTGTAGTGTAAGAAGCTATGGGCATCAATTGGTTTAGAAAATGTTTCAGTATGAATGACATTATCGATTACCTTTAGCGTGATATCCGAAAAAATTGATAAAAGAATTACTAAAATTACTAGCAAACCGAATACCAAAATCATTAGAATTGAGATGTGCAAGGAAAGAAGAAATGGATAACTCATCCCCATCCCAAATAAAAAATAAGTCATAAATACATCTGCCATAGAGGACCAGATTCGCCCCGAAAGTAGAGCCCCAGATGTAATGTTCCTTAAACACCATATAGAGGTTATCAAAACTCGGGGTGAACCTGGTCCCCATGGCCGTGTCCAGTGTCTGTAAATAGAATTGTGTATCAAACAAAAAATAATTTTGTTGAAGGATGAACCGAATTGATAACAAAATGAAGTCGCACAAGGAGCGATCAATGTCTGAAGACATTAGAAACTTTGAAACTGCTTCATTACCTCTATCATGTGGAATATTACAATAGAGGGCCTCTACATCACGTTAGAAATTGATATGAATCTTTCCATTGAATGCTTTCCAAAAGTCTTAGAAAAGACATGGTATCCTTGATGTGCGACCTTAATGAAAAAACAAAAGGCTGAAGATGTGTATCAACAAAATAGAATAAATTACTAGTCAAAGAACCCACACCAGAAATTATAGGTCTACCAGGAAGTCGTGAAGGGATTTGTGATTTTTTGGTAAATGATAATAGATTGGGATCACTGGATGTTGTGTAAAAAGAAACCAAAAAGTATCCTTGGAAATCACGTTATCAGCAAGAGCTGAATCCAAAAGGTCTTTTAATTAATGTTGAAATATAGATGTAGGATTAGTATTCAACCTAATATAAAACCTATTATCATTAAGTTGTCTCATAGCTTCACAAATATAGTCATCCTTAACTTGGATAACCAGCCCTCCCCCCTTATCCGCTGGTTTAATTACAAGATCCTGATCCATCTAAGGATCTTTAATAGCCTTTCTCTCCAATATAGTTAATTTATCTTTCAGGGGTTCATTTGTTGCTTTTTCACACAATTTTCTAAAAAGCGTCCATAGTAATTTTATAAAACCTTTTGACAAAGGGACCCTTGAATTGTAGGGGATAAAAATTCAAAGAATTTTTGAAAGAATTTACAAGTCTATTGGAGGATTGGGTGCAATTAACATCAAATATGCAATACACGAAGATTCCTCATCAAGATTCTCCTCTCTTAAAGACTCAAGAAGCCCCAAAGCTGGCATGTTATCTGCTTCCAGAATAATAGGCAAACCTTCCTCTTTTAACTTTTTTAAAGCTTTATAAGCAAAATATCTGTTCTTAAGTGACCTCATATACTTATTGAGATCTACAAATAAGTTGAAGAGGTTAGGTTTGGAGGCTGGAGCAAACTTGAGGCCCTTATTTAGGAGTCATAATTCAGACTGATAATTTTTCTTGGACATGTTAAAAATCCCTTTATTGCTTAGAACCAGCGTGTATTTTTTTGAAAATTTGGCTACTCCTCCTCTGCATTCTCTAACTCCACTTCTCTGTTTCCTTTTGATGTTAGAGGGGGGTCCCGTCCTTGTGATATTTGAGCATAAGTTTGTAGGTTGGGACATCCCCCTAAAAAAGAGGAGGATGACGAAGAGGAACATGCAATACCAGATTTAGGGGAAGCATTACTCCTTGAATTGTCAGAGCCAGGAATAAACTCTCTATTTGACCTATTAGGTCTCGCTCCCTCATTTATATTCTCCACCTTACTTTGATCAGAATACTGTCAGGATCTGCCTGCAAGCCCCTTGCAGTGCATAATGCTTTGCCTGGCAGCTCCTGCCTCCTTGACTATTAGACTTTATTAGTGTGTATTTGCAGCACTACCTCTGATCACCAGAGGTGCTGCTATCATGCCTTTCATGTTTGCATTAGGGGTTAACCCGTTCTCCAATTATCCCATGCACCTGGGTGTGTTCTCATTTCCCTTATTTATACCTGTCACTCCAAGCACACATTGCTGGTTATTGATGTTACACTCTGTGTTCACTTCCTCCTGCCATGCTCCTGGGTTTATGCTGCTTGGGATCTTTACTTAGATTCTGCTGACATGTTTCATCTGTGAACCTGGTATTTACCCCTGCATTTCCCTGTACTTGCTGCCTGGAATCTTCCCACATCTCCTGTTTACCTGCAACTGCTGTATACCTGGTAATTACTGCATGCTCATTATTACATCATCTGTTCAGACTCTTCAGCAATAAACTTGTATGCTTTTTCACCTTATTCGTGTCTCCTTAGCTGTATTCCTGCATTGATTTGTGACAAATACCTGATAATATCCCTAACAGATCTATTTATTACAGTGGGGCTATTAGAATTTCACCATCTTCCATCTAAAGTAGAATGATATGGAGGAGAAAGAGCAGGTCTTTTAGTTTGAAAAGTAGGATTTAAGCCTTTTAAGCGTGACAAGCGCTCTCCACTGGTATCGACAGCATCATTGCTGCAGTTCATTTCTGCCTGCCCATACTTACCTGTGTTGATGGTGATTTCCAGCAGCAAGGAGAGAGTTTGGTTGTATCATTATAGTGATCCATTATTCTTATACAATCTATCCATGGAGTCCACATCATTATTGTGTCTATCATGTGTATAACTATTGTTTATTAAATGTAACTATTGTGTATTCAGATATTATTCTGATTGATATTAGCAATTTATCTATTTATTTTAAATTTTAATAAATATTATTAACTGATGGATGCAGCGCTTTCCTATATTTTTTTCTTACTTAGTTTCTACTCTACTACTACTTCTCCAGCTCCTGTGTCTGTAATCCATTACACCACTAGCAATCCAGCACCTACAGTCTGTGGTCTGATCCAGTTTCCTGGCTATCTGCCTGCCTGGACCCCGAGTACTCTGCCCTGCAGACCACTACAGTTTCTCAGCTTGCTGATCATCCGGTGCCTCATGCCTCCTGAGTTACCTGGAGTCCTGCTACCTGTGACACATCCGATGCCTCGTGCCCCTCAAGTAACCGGCAGTCCTGACACCTGTGACTCACCTGGTGCCTCCTGAGTAAACTGCAGTCCTGACACCTGTGAATCCTCAATAGCAATGTATTGAAAAAAAAGTCATGTTCTGCAAGGTAATCATCCCTGAACAATAGATACAGCAAATGAAGGCGATGAGAATGGGTTAAATAAGCACCAACAGACACAATCAGATCCTAATCTACAGGGACAGAATTTTCAAATCAGCGCTACAAGTAAAAGAATATAGAAAAATGTACAATTTTTGCCCAAATTTCCCTCAACACTGGTCCCTGGACACATCATTTTTCTTTATAGCAATGAACTGTGAGGTCAGCAGGAAAAATCTGCCGAGCCAACAAACGAAAAACTTGATTCTCTCTAGAAGGAGGAGGGGGTGAAGTAAACGAATTAAGAAAAAAAAAAATCTGATTTCAAATCAAATATCTAGTGTGGGCAGGTGATTATTATTGCTATTTGACTTTAGAATATTTAGCAATTTCCTTAAGCCGAAAAACATTGCTGCCATTTCTTTATCCAAATATTACTTTCTAGTCCAAAAAAACAAATTGTCCCCCCCACTCTCCGCATCCATCCACCGCTCCTTCCCCCACTCTCCGCATCCATCCACCGCTCCTTCCCCCACTCTCCGCATCCATCCACCGCTCCTTCCCCCACTCTCCGCATCCATCCACCGCTCCTTCCCCCACTCTCCGCATCCATCCACCGCTCCTTCCCCCACTCTCCGCATCCATCCACCGCTCCTTCCCCCACTCTCCGCATCCATCCACCGCTCCTTCCCCCACTCTCCGCATCCATCCACCGCTCCTTCCCCCACTCTCCGCATCCACCTCTCCTTCCCCCACTCTCCGCATCCACCTCTCCTTCCCCCACTCTCCGCATCCACCTCTCCTTCCCCCACTCTCCGCATCCACCTCTCCTTCCCCCACTCTCCGCATCCACCTCTCCTTCCCCCACTCTCCGCATCCACCTCTCCTTCCCCCACTCTCCGCATCCACCTCTCCTTCCCCCACTCTCCGCATCCACCTCTCCTTCCCCCACTCTCCGCATCCATCGCGTCTTCCCCCTCTCCATATCCATCTCTCCCATACAATTAGCAATGGTAAATGTAAGAGTTACTGGTATTTGAACACACCACATGAAGGATATTAAATATTTCAACTATGAATCAGTATTTGACATTCTTTGGGTACCATAGAGGTAGAACAATAGCATTTAACTTTCAATGCACGGACAAAACACTTGCAATATACGTTACTGGTCACTATAGTAAAAACAACCTCTGTACTCACAAAGTCAAAGGACACAACTGAGCCGCGGCATGTTTAGGTAAGTCCTGCTTTTTACCATATACACAGGTCAGCAGATACATGTATATGTTCCATAATATAGTCTTCAAAGGGGTTTCTTATTTCTACACCCTTCTTATTTCATGTTAGGTACAATCTGTCAACAGTCAGACTGCTTACACCAAAATGTCAACAGTCAGTCATTGTTGACTTTACTACCTGTTGACAATCACAATATTGCCATTTTAACCACATAGACACTTTGAACCTGTCGACATTTCTGACTGTCGACATTTTGGCGTCAACAGACTGGCTGTCGACAGGTTCAGCATCGACAGATTGACTACATCCCCTAATTTCCAAATACCAGCCAGGCAGCAGTATTTACAAATCCATAATCTAGCATAGTGCAAGCTAAACATTGTGATAGAACACAAACGGCATTAACTCTCATTCTTGACCCATTATTTTAGAAACAGATGTATAGTTTGGGCAGATTGAACATTAATAATTAAGTAATCTTTTTACTGCGAATGTTTAACATCTTAACAAATGAAATCATCCAATTAAAACACATAAAACCACCGCATACGTGAGCAGATTAAAACGGTTTTGTTGCTGAATCGCTGGCTGTCCATTATAGCACTTTAATTGTTGAGTTGCATTATTGTATTATTAGTTATTGTATATTTGAATTCACAAATACCATGTGGAAAACAGATTACCCAAAATGTAAATAAGGATTCTTAAAAATCGCATGACAGGGTTAAAAGACAAAAGAAGTTTAATCAGTAGGCATAGCTACAAAGAAAAACATACATACTGAATTTATTGACTTGCAAGTGTCAAGCAGTGGAATAGATAGCGGCTTAAGGTGCAGGCTATCAGGGTCTGTATTCTTACCAACCAGTCGTACCACTGTCTATGTGCCAAATGGTACTTTTACTAGAAACGATATGTCAACCCAGATGTTAATCTAACCAAACGGGTTTGTCCTTTGAGGCTTGTGGACGTGTATAATATACACACCTACACAGACTAGTTTTACCATCCAAGTAGCGAACTACAATTAAAACAGCATTTAAATTCTTTCCGGTCATCCTTCTAGGACAGAGGATACTTCGTTTTCTATAACAGGACTATAACTCCCAATAGAAATAAAAGACTATGAACGTAAAATAAAAGATGTACATATGTATTCATCCCCTTTGCCAAGCTATCCCTGAATAAATCCTGGAACAAATTTGTTTTAGATGTCACCTGTTTACAATTAAAGTATTTAAGTTTATTTCAAAACAAATATACCTATCTATGAGAGGTTCCAAAGTTGGTTAGCGCATTTCCAAACAGAAGCTTCATTATAAGCACTCAAAGCATATTTCTGAAAGGTCATTGAAAATTACCAATAAGCTGAATAATGCAAGAATATTTCAAAAACTTGATACTTCCCACAGCAATAAATATTGTGCATTATAAAAGCATTACGAGGGGAGGGGAGATTATGGAGTTGCGCAGGATTTTGTTTTTTTGTTCAGATATTCCAGGAAGACAACAAGTCCCAGCATGCCCTGACAGCTATCAGCTGGCTATCTACTGGCAAAGCATGCTGGGACTTGTAGTTTGGTTGGCCAGTCCTGCTTTTAAACAAGCCGCAGTGGACAGAAAATAAGGACAGGATCAGGATAATCCATTTTCCCTAAAGACTTTTCAATTTTTTTCCTAAAATACTGCTTTGTTGAGCTGCATTTATTATGGGAATCACAACACATTAAAACTTTCTTTAAAAACAAATGCCTCTTTTGTATGTTTGTAAAGCTTTTACTCTACATTCAATAAAGGAAGTCTAAAAATACCCATTTCCGACTGTGCAACTAAAAGGCACAAGTTCCATCCTATTAATAGTACAGGATTACACTCAATCTGTGCCATCTCAAGGCTGATGCAAAAATATCAAGTTCAAAATAGAAATAACTGACCCTCTACGTGACAAGAAATGCCTGTAAAAATGTACCCTCTTGTCACGGATTTCCCAGGTATGACCACGGAGAGGGGATAAGTGGTTATAATGAGTTTATTAACAAACACAGATGACAAGGTAACTCACGAGACAGTTCAATGTGCAGATGAAAAACAGGTAACAGCAATAGTAGATTTCAACAGGCAGCGTAGAACTATAAGTACCAGGTATAATGGTTGGAGATGCAGGAGTCCAGGACACAGGTAACAGCAGTAGAGAATACAATGAAGAACCATGCAGGAGTCCAGATAGTAGAGAATTCAATGAAGTAATTTGCAGGAGTCCAGATAGCAGACAACAACAGTAGTGAATTCAATGGAGTAATTTGCAGGAGTCCAGATAGCAGACAACAGCAGTAGTGAATTCAATGAAGTAATTTGCAGGAGTCCAGATAGCAGGCAGAAGCTGAGCACAGGGCATGCTCATAGGAATGACCTGATTATCTGGCCCAGACCGTATGAAGCAGGCAGGTTTATATAGGCCTCATGCAGGTGACACAACTCTCAGTAATCAAGGAAAATGATCAAAGTAGCACAGTAGCCCCTTTGGTGGGCAGTGGTACTACAAGTAGAATACATAATGAATCCAATAAAGTCACTGCAGACAGAAGCTGCAGAGTGCAAGTCGTGACACCTCTATACCCTTTTGTCCTATTTCAAAATCTTTCTCTAAAAAATTTAAATCTCATTTTTGTAAAGCTAGATACAATAGTGTGCCTACTTCATAGTTTGCAAAGAACCCTCTCACTCCACCCAACTCCATCCCAGTTTGTTACAAATGTATGCTCTTCTGCAAACACTGTTATCTTTCTCTTTATACCTATACACTCTTGTATAAATCTATGTGCATGTGTGCAAATCAGTTCTAACAGTGTCTGCAAAGAGGATTGTGTTTTACTCATTGCCTGGTTTGCACTTTGTAAATGAGACAAAGGGCTAGATTTACTAAGCTGCAGGTTTGAAAAAGTGGGGCTGTTGCCTATAGCAACCAATCAGATTCTAGCTTTCATTTATTTAGTACCTTCTACAAAATGACAGCTAGAATCTGATTGGTTGCTATAGGCAACATCCCCACTTTTTCAAACCTGCAGCTTAGTAAATCTAGCCCCAATTGTCTAACATTAACTACAGGTAAAAGCAAATTGCTGATCAGCTGTACTTGTAGTGCAGATTTTATTCTTTGAACAGTTTTAGTAATTAACTCTCCATATGTAATTTCCCTGATGTAAAATACAGCCAAGATACTGTATCATTTTTCCATGCATTTTACTGTTTTTTCTTTTGACTCCTTTTAAATGGTTTTTAATAATATATTTCATTTTTTTTAGGTAAATAATAATATATTTTGTCCGGTCACCAAATATGCTGCTAAATGTTTTGTTACTGCTCACCACTTATTTTTGCCATGATTTGAAATAATCCTATTTAATTCTTTCATCTTGCAGGCAGTTGGACAGCTTGTATCACAAGCTCACTTTATTTATTTCTGTGAAATTGGATGTTTGTTGGGATAAGACCTTGCTGCACGCTTTTATTTGGCTGCCCGCTGTTTTATATGGATTTCATTCCTTTACAGTGCAAATTAAAAAATGAATTTAAGAATTTAGTATTGTTATTTATTATTACTATCATTTTATGGTATTGCAAGACATTAAAAGTTCAATTTGTAAATCATAAATCAAATATTATTGTATTTCCACCCATGCTGTTTTCTTCTATAGCCCTTAATATTTTCTTGACTCTAGGAAATCGGTTTAGTCAAACCAGTATTGCTTATATTTTTGTTCTGCCATATCCATTTGTTCATAATACTTCTTAAACCCCTGCATGGGAGTTGTGTGGGTCAATGAATTGTTGTCTTTGTAAATGTTTTCATTCAGTTATGTAAATATATGTTTTTATACTGCTTAAAGCCATATATATTTTTGCACAAAATTCATAGAAGATTTTTAAGATTTTCATGCTAAAATAGTTAAAAGAGTAATTTCTGAAAATTGAAATGAAAAACTTTCAAATGAAAACTGTTGGCCTCCAATTCAAATTCCATTTTGTATGCACACACCTATTTTTACTCAAACATACACTTTTTTTTTTACAGGGAATGGTGTGAATTTGTGGGCCAATATGGCAACATCTGCAGAAGTGTAAAAATTGACATCTTCTTATGGGAGGAGCTGATCCAATGGGGGGTTTCCTTGCTGAGCATGTTATAGGAAAATGAATTGACCTAGTAATACACCAACATAGAAAGTCAATATTTTATTTATAGGACTTGATTATTTAAATTAATTTCAAGGTGTAGAGAAAGCACATCTAGGGGTAAATGTATCAATCTGCGGGTTCTTCAACACCCGCATGTTCAGCCTCTTCCGCGATTAAATTTCAAGCGGCGCTGCATTGTAAAGGGTTAACTTCCCTTTACAATGCAGCGCCGCTTGAAATTTAATCGCGGAAGAGGCTGAACACGCGGGTGTTGAAGAACCCGCAGATTGATACATTTACCCCCTAGAGGGACTTTTCCTGTTTAACGGGGGTTGCTGAACATTTTTCGCCACACAAAATGACTTATCATATATTCTCAGAACTGGTATAAGCCAAACCTCAACTATACTTTCAATTGGATGCCTTTTGCCTATTCTGAACCTTTAACACATACATCCATTACACTGATTAATTTTTCCAATATTAACGAGGCAAAAACAAGCAACTTTATAACATATAACAGAAAAGTTGAAAGTTTCAGTTGGCTGGACAGATGCATCTCAAGATTAGCCCAGCTGAAAAACAAAAAACTTGTCCAAGCAATACAACGAGCATAAGAAGTGTGTACACTAACCAACCATGATAGCATACAGACAGCATAGAGAAACCATAGAGTAAGCATAGAGATGCAGCTCAATAAAGTTAGTAGCAAATACTAAAGTCATATTTGTTACGCTGACAGTCAGTACACAAACTCACAGAACTAGTAGGCGGAGGTCTTCACCTTTAGCAGCCGCCTATCCCATAGAGCTTTATACACTCACTAGTACTCAGATGCCCCCAGGACTTATCTCCTGATGTAGTGTGAGTTTGTGATACTAAACCGTAGCGGCAGGCCAGGAGGCAGCGTAGAAGGCAGCGAATGGTCAAACGAAGCCAAGGTCAGGGGTCACTTGCAATCAGGAATAAACGGGAAACACGCCAAGGGTCGGGGTCACGAGCAGTATAGTGGGGTCCAAGGCACAAGCAAGATTTGTCCGGGTCACAGGCAAAGAGGCAAATCCAAGGTACAGGCAGGGGTCATACACGGCAAAGACAATCCAAAAGGGGTATACACCAACAGCACAGAGCAGGTAGCAGGCAGAAAACTGAAAGCTATAAACGGCAGGGAGGCTAAGCCCTCCCTCCCTTAAATACTGACTGTGGCCAATCAGAGCCTAGCTCTGATAATCACCCCCAGGCTAAGCCTAATTAAATATGGAACATTAATTATCCCACAGAATAGTGGTTACTTGCGCACGTGCCCGGCTGCCTCCTGTTGCCGGGGCGCGGTGCTCACTGTTACAGCGTTATGAGCCCCGAAAGTGACATCCCGGTTGTCATAGCGACGGCTGGGACGCCTGTGAGAGAGTTGCGGCGGCTGGGCTCCGCCATGGCTCGTAACAGTACCCCCCACCTTGAGGAGGGGTCAAGGAACACCGACATCCAGGTTTTCCAGGGAATTGCTTGAAAAATTCTTTAATGAGTTTGCGGGTGTGCAAACGTCTCCCCGGAATCCAGGATCATTCTTCCAGGCCACGATCTTTCCACTGAACTAGGAAATGGATTTGGCCCTGGACTTTTTTGGAGTCCAGATTCTTCTGCACCATGAATTCCCGATGACCTTCAGAGTTGACAGACTAAGGTTTCCGTAAGTATCGGAGCCTAGACTTGCGTGCAGGAATAGCAGGCTTCAGGAGAGAACAGTGGAAGGTGCTCGGCATCCTAAGTGAACGAGGAAGTTTTAGCCTGAAGGTGACAGGATTGACCTGTTTGATGATTAGGAATGATCCAATAAATCTAGGGCCCAGTTTTTTGCAGGGCTGTTTCAGCTAAATATTGCGGGTGGATAACCAAACTTTTTGCCCCACCTTAAATGAATAGTGCTTTCGATGACGGTCTGAAAAATTTTTAGACTGAAAAGAGGCCCATACAAGTGAAGTGTGAACTGTTTTCCAAACAGATTTGAGGCATGAAGCCGTGGAACGGATCTCCGGAAGGCCAGAACCATTGTGCAGGGACAAGGAATTGGATCTTGGGTGGAAGCCAAAATTACAGAAAAAAGGAGAGATTTGAGTGGAGGAATGAGATGCGTTATTATATGCGAACTCAGCCCACAGAAGCAATGATGACCAATTGTCTTGAAACTCTGTGATGTAGAAACATAGAAATTGTTCCAACGACTGGTTGACTCTTTCAGTCTGCCCATTGGATTGAGGATGATAGGCTGAGGATAGACTGATGTTTATCCCAAGAAGGCTACAGAAGGACCTCCAGAACTGAGCAACAAATTGGGAGCCCCGGTCCAAAACAATATCCATGGGTAGGCCATGAAGACGAAAGACATGCTGTACAAATAGCACAGCCAGATCTTGAGCACTAGGGAGCTTGGTCTGTGGAACAAAATGGGACATTTTACTGAAACGGTCCACTATTACCCAAATAGTGTTGTTTCCTGAAGAATATGGCAGATCCACAATAAAATCCATTGATAGATGTGTCCAGGGTTTCATAGGCGTAGACAAAGGCATAAGTGGACCTGAAGGAGAGATTCTGGAGGTTTTGTTTTTTGCGCAATCTTCACAAGTGCGGACAAAGCTCTCAACATCCGAGGACAGGGAAGGCCACCATACAGAACATGCAAGGATTTCAAGGGTTTTAGAGATACCCGGATGCCTGGCCGATTTGTTCTCATGGGCCTCAGAGAGGACTGCTCTACGTAAATGCACCGGAAAAAAAGGTGCCCCGCAGGTGTTTCAGAAGTAGCTATCTTCTGAAATTGACGTACGGTGTTTCCTAAGTCTTGGGTCAACCCAGCGTGAATTATAGAAGCCGGAATAATAGGTGGTGGTTCACCAGTAGGTAGTTGATGAGGTAGAAAGCTCCTGGACAAGGCATCCGCCTTTGTATTCTTATAACCAGGTCTGTAGGGTAGGACAAAGTTGAAACGGGTAAAGAATAACGCCCATCGAACTTGTCTGGAGTTTCATCCGTTTGGCAGACTCAATATACAACAGGTTTTTATGATCATTGAAGACTGATATTGTATGAACTGCTCCCTCAAGCCAGTGACGCCACTCCTCAAAAGCCCACTTGATTGCCAGGAGTTCCCAATTGCCCACATTGTAGTTGACTTTGGCAACAGAAAACATGAAAAAAAGGCACATGGATGCACTTTATGATTACCGGGGTCCCTCTGGGATAAGACAGCAGCAGCGCCTACTTCCGAGGCATCCACCTCCAGGATAAATGGCAACTGTGGATTAGGATGCTTGAGGATCAGAGCAGTAGTAAATGCATTCTTAAGAGCTTCGAATGATGCAATGGCCTCCGGTGACCAATTACTGGGATCCGCCCCTTTGCGGGTAAGAGCAGTGATGGGAGCCACTAAATCAGAAAAGGCCTGAATGAATCTCCGATAGTAACTTGTGGAGCCCAGGAATCTTTGGATTGCTTTCAGATTTGTGGGACGTACCCACTCCAGGATGGCTTGGACTTTACTAGGATCCATAGAAAATCCATCGGGGGAGATTATGTATCCGAGGAAGGACACTCTTTGGACATCGAATTCGCACTTTTCCAGTTTGGTGAAAAGATGATTCTCCCTGAGTTTTAGCAGAACTTGTTTGACATGATTACGATGTTGAGGGAGAGACTGAGAATATATCGGAATGTCATCCAGATATACTACCACGAAGTGTCCCAGGAAATCACAGAGAACCTCGTTGATGAGATCCTGGAAGACTGCAGGCACATTACACAGGCCAAAGGGCATGATCAAGTACTCATAATGGCCAGATTGAGTGTTAAAGGCCGTCTTCCACTCATCGCCCTCCCTAATGCTTATGAGATTGTAGGCGCCACGAAGATCAATCTTGCTGTATATGGTAGCATCCCTCAGCTGGTCAAACAGGACAGAGATGAGCGGGAGCGGATATGTGTTTTTGAAGGTAATTTTGTTCAGACCACAAGAGTCGATACAGGGACGTAGACTACCGTCCTTTTTGGACATGAAAAAACACCCCGCTCCTACTGGAGACTTTGAAGGTCTGATGAACCCTTTCTGCAAATTTTCCTCCACATAATCTTGCATTGCCTTAGTCTCAGGACCAGAAAGGGAGTATAATTTTCCTTTGGGCAATTTGGATCCTGGAAGTAGATCAACGGCACAATCGAAGTCTCTGTGCAGAGGTAACGAATCAGCCGTCTTCTTGGAAAACACATCCTGGAATTCACGATAAGCGGAAGGCAGTTGTTCCAGTAGCAGCTGCAGAAATCAAAGAGACATGGCCAAGCAATTTTGAGAACTGTGGGTACTCCAGTGAATAATTTCTCCAAGATTCCAGTCGATTACAGGGTTATGGAGGTGGAGCCAGGGATGACCCAGAATTAGTGGAATGGAAGGGCAATCAATGAGGAGGAGAGACAGGGTTTTGGAATGAAGAGACCCAACTATAAGTTGTAATGATGGAGTTGTGAAGGAAATCCTGCCTCCGGGTAAGGGACCCCCATCCAAACCACAGACGGTGATAGCAGAATTCATTTTCATGAAAGGGATTCCAATGGTCTTGGCAAAACTGATATCCAAAAAGTTCCCTGTGGCACCACTATCAATGAACGCTGAGATGACAGAGGAATGTGATCCACAGGAGATGTGAGCGGGAACTTGTAATGCATTTTTGGAAGAGATAAACTGCAGACCTAGATTAATTTCTTCCACATTCTCTAGGCCTGATCTTTTCCCGACTTGTTAGGACAGGAACGCAGAAGGTGACCTTTGGTTCCACAATATAGGCAGAGGCCTAAGGTGCGTCTCCTAGTTCTCTCTTCCTGAGAGAGGCGACAGGCCCCTAGCTGCATAGGTTCCACAGGTTCCATATTAGGAGGAGGCACTGACAGAAATTTACATGGAGTAGGTGCTTCCTTCTCAGCTCTTTTTTCCTTAAGGCGTCTATCAATTTTGATAGTGAGCTGCATAAGTCCCTCCAGGGAGGTAGATGAGGGGTACTGTACCAGGGAGTCCTTAATTTGCTACGACAACCCCAAACGGAACTGGCTGCCTAAAACTGGGTCATTCCACTCACTGTCAGTGGACCAGCGCCGGAATTCAGCAGAGTATTCTTCCGCAGAGCGTTAGCCTTGTTTTAAGGATCTGAGGTGGGCTTCAGCGGAGGCTACCCAATCCGGGTCATCATACATGAGGCCTAGGGCTTCGAAGAAGGAATCCACTGACCTAGGCGAAGGACTGTCAGAAGGCAAGCTGAAGGCCCAGGACTGCGGGTCCCCTTGATGTAACGAAATCACTATACCCACTCTCTGTTGTTCAGAGCCAGAGGAGCGGGGTCGAATATGGAAGTAAAGTTTACAACTCTCCTTAAATTTACGGAACAGACTTATGTCCCAAGAGAATCGTTCCGGTAAATTCAGCTTGGGCTCCACGGCGGGAGATGACGGGTTCTGCTGGACTTGCGTGGCCCTGGTGGCCTCCTCCTGAGCACACAAACGTTGAACCAGATTCTGGACCACTTGTGAGATGGACTGGATCTGACCTGCCAGAACTTGGGCTGGAGAAAGGTTCAACCCGTTATCATCCATGGAAGCGAATTCTCCAAAGTTTATGGCCGGTTATAATGTTACGCTGACAATCAGTACACAAACTCACAGAACTAGTAGGCCGAGGTCTTCACCTTTAGCAGCCACCTTTCCCATAGACCTTTATACACTCACTGGTACTCAGATGCCCCCAGGACTTATCTCCAGATGTAGTGTGAGTTTGTGATACTAAACCGTAGCGGCAGGCCAGGAGGCAGCATAGAAGGCAGCGAATAGTCAAACAAAGCCAAGGTCAGGGGTCACTTGCAATCAGGAATAAACGGGAAACACACCAAGGGTCGGGGTCACGAGCAGTATAGCGGGGTACAAGGCACAAGCAAGATTAGTCCGGGTCACAGGCAAAGAGGCAAATCCAAGGTACAGGCAGGGGTCATACACGGCAAAGACCATCCCAAAGGGGTATACACCAACAGCACAGAGCAGGTAGCAGGCAGAAAACTGAAATCTATAACCGGCAGGGAGACTAAGCCCTCCCTCCCTTAAATACTGACTGTGGCCAATCAGAGCCTAGCTCTGATAATCACCCCCAGGCTAAGCCTAATTAAATATGGAACATTAATTATCCCACAGACTACTGGGTTACTTGCGCACGCGCCCGGCTGCCTCCTGTTGCCGAGACGCGGCACCTCGAAACCGAGAACACATGTTGAGTTATGTAAAAAGGCTAAAGATAACATTCACAAATGTATGTAAAATATGTAGGAGCTTATCAGAATTGAGGACATCTGAAATACAGTTGTAGTTGTGAAGCAACATACATTAAACACATTGAAAAGCACGTCAGCCAGCTGCTACATAGAAAACAGTATTACAATGTCAAATATCTCAATTTATATCTATGTATGGGAGCTTTTCTATGTATAACTGACAATGTTATTAATAGCTTCTTTATGAAAAGCAATGAGTGTTTTGGTTCAGTAGCCCCTTATAATGTGTGTGATGAAAGTTTTCATATCAATACATTTCAATTGTCATTACTTGTAAATTTTAAGGGAGAGTTTTGGATAATGGAGCTCAACATTACCTCTCAAAATGATGGACCCCCTTTTTTACAGATCCCGAGTTAGTGGTTAGATCTTAAATAATATTTTAGATGCTTTACCTGCCACCTCCCTAGACTCAAAACGTATGTAGAGGGCAGAGGCCATACACCCAAAACACTGCATTCCAGCTTTAGAACATTTATACTCCGTGCTGGTCAGCCTTCTTTTTAATATTAACATTCAGGATTATCCAAAATAGAAAAATAACTGCCTGCATTAACATATTTACAAATGAAACATTATCTCATCCCTAACTGAAAACAACCTTATCTAATGCTACCCACACACAGTGGGATATTGACCAATTGGCCTGCTGTATACTAACATTCTGCACATCCCTAGGAGCGATAACTGCAACAAATTAATACTCAGGATTGGTCAAAAAAGAGAACAATCAATCACTTCGATTTTGTATCCAGGTCGGTTATAGGTCACACTAGTATCAAATTCTCCCTGCATGGTGACATGTGTAACCATGTGTAAGTTGTCACAAGATTTCATGACAATTCTAGCCGATAGGACACACGGGAATAGCAGGTATCTTAAATTACCCCTTTAGACCACAAACACTTATACTTAAATTATGGAGACAAGGAAAATTATTGTGCTAGGAATTCTATCTCTGAAGACATCTATTAACTTTTGTGTAACTCAAACTATGTATCATTTTGTTTATTGAGAATTTGTAATGCATTTAGATATTTTCACTGCTGTAAATTGTACTAACCTGTCAGAAGTCCACCAACTAGACTCAGTGTCAATGTTAGAACAACGCATCCAAAAACAACAACTGCTTGGTATTTCAGTCTACGCAAAACATGAAAGAAAAGATCCACATTTACTATTGTAGCTGTGACTGTGATCAATCATACAAGAGTGAGAACTTCGATTTACAGATTAGATAGCACCATTGCTGCTTATTGTCATCTATATATAAATCTTTATAATATATGGTGGGATATCTACATAGTGACAAACACATAACACATTGGTACAAATGTTATGGAGGTGCCTACTTCTTAGAACCGATACATACATTTCAATGCTTCTGTAATCTGCCACAAGGATTATGATTGAATAGGCTATGCCACCGAGAAGACCTGGCAACCCAAAAGTATAATGAACTCCACATGTGTCATGCACAAGTGTAATTACATTCAAAGTGCCCTGCAAAATAGTATCATGTATTTTAGTTACAATGCGTTTCTTTCAGTAGCTGTGAGAAGGTCTTGGATTCAGAGTAAGTAAATTCACTATTTGGCATTAATATATGAAAGGATATGTGTTAATGAATAAAATACCTGAAATAAATAAACAATAGTCATCATTATAGTTATAGTTGTCCGTCCTACTCTCAGGTTTCTATTTGAGGAGGGAGGTACTTCTCTATCGGAGCTAGCACAGTGAGTAACAGGCTGTAGACTGGTGCTATAGTATTATGCAGTGTAGATTGGAGGATTCATACAATGGGTTAGTGCCAGTGATGTCACAGAATCTTAACAGCTAAAATGTGTGGGTCCTGATGCTAAATCTTGTCCTGGGGCTCCCTATGCCCTTTCATGCAGCAAACTTGCTCCTTTCACCCCCAAACCCCATAAGAAACACAAACAATGACACAAATAGTGTCATCAAGACCCACCCAGCGTGGCCGGATGATGCAAATCTTTACAAGTAGAATAGGCTGGATCTGGCAGGGAGGCCTCCTCTCTCAGGAGTCCATGTGATCTCCCAGATATTCCAGGAGAGTAGACAAGAATGACTATATGTCTGTGTATGCTGTCATCTTCTGATTACTCTAACAGGCAGCAGTGGAGTGAGGTGTGAATGACAGGATCTCATCTGATGATCCTGTCCCTCGACTCTTGAGATAAACTGCTGGATCAACCTATGTGTTGCCACATTCACTTTACTCTTCATGACTCTTCTCCGCATCTTTCCTGATAAATGTATATTTTTCAAAACATTATTCAGTGTCTACAAAGGGGCCATTAGGGGCACAGTCATGGCAGTAGGCCGTTTGACTTCTGGTACTATTTCAGTGCTTTAAACCTATTTATTTTACCTTCATACTTCATATAGGAAAATTTTTACATTTTGTGACTATCTACAACATGTATTAAAGAGAGATACATCATTTAATCCAGGCACTATCTAGCTGAGCTGGAAACTATCCATATTAGTTAAAATAATTATATTTAAACAAGAGCAACTGTATTTTGGGACAATATATGCAGCAAGTATACAAACCTTTCAACTTAGTGTCTACTTGTTTTTCCCATAGACTGGGGAACCGATTCACATTTTCTCCTTAAGCATGCAAGTCATGGACACAATTTTTTTTATTCATTTTGTGCAATGATGGTCCTTTAAAGCAGGACTACCACCTACTGATTGGGTTAACTAACATAAATATAGCAGAAGTCAACAGTGTTCTGACCTTGTCCAAATAATGTGAACCATCTGATACACTATCATAGAAATGATCCCAAGTGAGTTTTTGTTTTCAGTCTACTAATGATGTTAAACTTGTGTATATGATGTACCTACCATTGTAAAATTATAATGAAATAATAGATAAATAAATAATACAATAAAAGATAGATGAAAAATAAGAGATATACCTTTATATTACCACATGCAGATTTGTAACATTATAATTATGTTTTATAAAATATGGATTATGTATAGTAAAGTGAAATAAAATTTTCCTGGTCTCACTGAAACATCCATCTTGTTAAGGAATAAAGCAATTATCTGATCATCTCACATAATTTATTTCAAAACAAAAAACAAACACATTATTTTATATACGGGCATAGATTTCCCAAAGTGGTATATATCCGATTGCCACTCAACATTAAGGGGTCTATTTGATTAACTGCGATAGTTCAAAAATCCAGATAAAACAGCTGTTTTCGCCAGATAATCCTATCGCAGGACTTCACTTAATTTATGAAGGGGTTAACACAGGAGATTTCTCCTGCATTAACCTACTTTGGTTTGTTACTGCAGTCCTCTATGGGGACTGTGATGTTGCAAATTCATTTCTGGATGGCATTACTTTGCCTGTTACCATGGGGTCCAGTAGAGCCGGAAAGGCTTTGCTTCTTCCCCTCCAGGTCAGGTCACTATGCGAGTGCACGGACATTAGCCGCACATATGCATTTCTCTTCTACAATTTGTCGGCAACATTAGGCTACCGATGAAGAGTAAAGTTACTTCGGTGTATAGGGCAGTCTTCGCTGGGCCTTCGATAGCAGCCCTGGCATAGTGAATAGCAGCAGTACTGCATTATGTATCACTGGGTTTGTAGTGATAGATAATGATTGGTACTGCTGTGCAATAATAAATAGACCCCTGAAACGAAAAATGTTTCTATCTTCCCGAAGTTGGGGTGTAGTCACTTTTTATTTATCATCAACATTTGTTTGTAAGCAAAATTTAAGTTTGTTATGTTAGAACCAATCAATGCATTAGAATATTTACATAGCTTGACTGACCTTTATTCAATCAGAGCATTAGAACAGTTATGGGTTAAACCACCCTGTACCTAGTCAGAGCCCATTATGGGACCGGCCCGGGGGGGGGGGGGGGGGGGCAGATGCCCCCCTGCCCCCTAGCCCTGCCTGCCCCTGGTGCTCATACATCCAATGTGCCTATATTATTTATTTTATATGGGTCTTAGAGTCGGTGTATTAGTCTTCAATTTAGTGTTCAATAGCTCCAAAGAATTGAACTTATTACAGTTTATGTTGAGAGAGTTTATGTTGAACAATATTATTAACATGTGAGCTAATGTACGCAGGATCAACAGAGACATTACCTGCCCGTATCCAAAACCAAATGTGGAAATTAATCCAGCCAGTATTCCTAGTGTCAAAGCAATCCATGGATTCAGAAGCATGTAAGCTGTAAATCCAACTGAAACACCCCCAGCCAGCACAGCATTACGGGCATGTATCTGAAAAGAAGGCACAGAATTACATAGAAAATTTGGATAGTGTCCGTTTTAGGCCTCATCATAATTAATCCGCAAAATCACGTCAGTTTTAACACTGATAATTGAGTCTGACCCCTGTCATGAAATGTAAATGGAACAAAAGAGATGACAAGAAAACTCTATCATATTGTAGTACATCTACAAATAGATATGTACTGTAAAAAAATAATATGCTCACTGTTTGCAAATACTGGGTCTAACTGATGATGGACTGCTTGTTGTTATTTTTTTAGCATAAGTTTCTGATTTTCCCAACAGTTTGCCATGAACTCGCTTCAAATGGCGTAATATGGTTGAGGTTCCTAGATGGTTAAGGTCGCTACCTCTACTGACTGTGGCTTTACAAATCTACAAATGGCTAGACAACTGTTGTCAGGATTTGGGTAAAAATAATTCCACACATAATAGGTGGATTTTTTGGTCTTAGTCCCAGGCATGACAATGGCCTTCTTCTTATCACTGGCAAGAACTGCTTCCACCGGTACAGGACTTACACAAACAACATCAACCTTTATCAACATCCTCATTAGCGTCCTCATCAGTTGCACAAATATTCCCCTCATCCTGTTGCAATTCCAAAGTGGCATCTATGTGTATCACCGGCTACACTTGGGCTGTTCACGCACACATCTGCAGAAATGCTGAAAGAGGCCTTCTTTATGGGTACACTATCAGAATGGTCAGGATTACACATAGCACTCGTGGATAGACTCTTCTCAGGGATTTGTGTCATTTCTGAATCTGAACATACATTTTTCCTCTAATGCCTTACTGTTTTCTTCCAGCTCAACTTTTACACGTAAAAGTATTTGGACACCACTTTTGGAGTCCGAATGACAAGGTCTTGCTTGGTCACGACTGACCTTACAAGAAGATGCCTCAGTGACAGTTGCATAACTAGCACTCATAGAGAAAGGTTAAGGCCTCATTCTTTCCTTGCCACTGCGTGTGTAGAATGGCATGTTGGCATTTTTTTTTCTACAGATAACTTTGTCTGGATTAACGGTCTTTTTTGCTTGACCAAGCTGAAAGGTGTTTTTTTTACTTTTTGGTTTCCCTGACTTACAAACACTATGCACTTTAACATACGCTTTACCAGATGACTTAGAGGGTTTACTATCATCATGACTGGTGCCAACAGCTGCTTGGTGCTTCTGCACTTCTGTGTACTGCTGTGAATCCATTTTGACAACACTGTACACTTTGACTGCAAATTTAGAAGACCAAGCCTGCCAGCCCTAGTATTTGTATTTCAGCAATGACAATTAGCAATGGAGCAATGGAGCTCTCCTCTTTGTGTGTAACCTATATAACACTATACATTATGGGACTGTAGATTTAGAAGACCAAGCCTGACCGACCTAGTAATTCTATTTCAGCAATGACAATTAGCAATGGAGCAATGGAGCTCTCCTGAATGTCACTGTAGACTTTGAAGAACACTGCTGCCCCTCCTTTTTCTATTCTACCTATGACACTCTACAAACTGTGCTACCCCTTCTGTGTCCCTCTGTGAATTGGTGCTGGATCACCATGGAGAGCGGTACTTATAGAATCCAAAACTCGCAAGATCCGAGATCCGACAACGTAACAATCAGGTTTTGCCTCGTTTTCAATTCCGAAAAAGCACTAAAGTACTGAATTGGCTTGGTACTCGGATCTGCTAAGTTCGGGTGTGTTCGTTTCTCGGGGGAACCGCGCCTGAACATCTCTATTTGGAATAGCAATCCCAGCCAATTTACTGGAGAGGACACTATCGCAATACCATCCGTTATCCAGTATTGGGTACCCATATTATACCATGGTGGTCCCTGGGACGTGTATATGGGATCATACCATGATTATGGTATTGCCAGTCTCTTCTGCTTTCTTCTGCATTTATCCTCATAAATAGGATCCAGGTCTACCTCTGCCAAGGAGAGAAGATGACCAGCAATGAGCACATAGAGGTCAAGGACACGGTAGGCAGCCATAAGTCTAGCTGTACTGGAGTGGTAGTAGAGAGGGTCATGCTGGTGGTATTTTCAAACGACAAACACCTTCCAAGCATCAGTAAGACAATGGAGTCATCCAAATATGTCAGAACAGGTAAAAACACCAATAGGAAAACTGATTTTGGAAGACAATGGAGGAATTGCAATGAGAAATACTACATCACAGTGTTACCTCTGTACCTGCACAAGATGGTAATCTTCTGTGTAGGAAAGTGGACATTTTCTCACTCCTGCTCACCCATAGACCCTCTCATCCTCCCTCCTCCCTGTCATCCACTGTTCTCCATTTTTCTTTCTTGCAACCTTTCTCCCTTCACCCTTACCTCCCCTCTCCCCAACTCTTTCCCTCTACTGTAATTTCTCTCCAATATCTCAACTTTCTCTATCACTCAACCCTTCTCCCACATCTATTTATTTTCTCTCCCAATCATCCTCTCACTGCACCTGTTCACACTCTCACCCCCTCTTCTCTACTGTTGTTATAATTCATTCAGTTTAGTGCGTGGGGTATCACATTGTATCATGTGACCTTCTGGTAGTTTGGGAAGCACAGCGTGGATCTGGGAGGTTAACATGCCTGGAGTCTGGGAGGTCTCCCAATATTCTGGGAGTCTCCTACATATCACAGGAGAGAAATGTACCCCATGATTTCTTCAGGATAACTGGCTAGTGATATTGTTCTGCACAGAATATAAATGTGAGATTTATCTCTAGATCTATACTGCATACAGGGTAAAAGGGGAATAACCTGCATATATTTATTTTTTATTAAAGCCAGACGACACTGGAGGTGAATTGTCAGCGGTTGGTTCTAGAGTCTACGTCAGTGATGGCTAACCTGTGACACTCCAGGCGTTGTGAAACTACAAGTCCCAGCATGCTCTGCCAGCTATCAGCTAGTTATCTACTGGCAAAGCATGCTGGGGCTTGTAGTTTCACAACACCTGGAGTGTCACATCTTAGCCATCACTGGTATACGTGGGGTGGTATGGCGGCTTGTCTTTATCCCTGCAATGAGGGGTCACTTTGTTAATGGTTTACTTATCGAATGACTCCAGCCCCTTCATTTTCTTTGCTCCTGAAGCCATCTCTACTCTAAAGTTGTTTAATCTGTAACATATTTAAGGAAAATCTTGATTTTTTTTTATTTTTTTTTTGTATCTAATCCTTGGAATCCAGCTAATCCACGAAAATACCAATATTCAATTGCTATGGATAGAAGGATATGTCTTCATGCTTTCCAAACTACTTGCGGAGGTTGTGTAGACCGCATGCAAGTAGTTTTGAGGAAGCCATAGAATCTAATGACCATGTTTTCCTTTTTTTTCTTTGTTTACACTGGTAACCATTCCTCTCTTCTCAGCCTAATTCCTTTTCTCCTTTTCTTTCTGTCCTCCACCTCCTCTCTCTCCTGCCTCCTCGCTGCAGAACCGAATGCACGAGTCTCTAATGCTCTTCGATTCAATTTGTAACAACAAGTTCTTCATTGACACATCGATCATCCTCTTCCTCAACAAGAAGGACCTGTTTGCCGAGAAGATCAAGAAGTCTCCTTTGACCATCTGCTTTCCAGAGTACACAGGTGAGCAGTGTTTATGTGGCTTTCACAAGGAGCAAGCCTCAAATGTCTCACTCTGGTTCATAGGAGACATTTTATTATTGGGATATTATAATGGGTTTGCTTGTATCATGAGTGGCGGCAAAAGTTGTTTTCATTGGCTGGATTTAAGATGATGGAGGAAGTGAACACTGATTGGGTCGCTGGTTTGTAACTAGAAAGTGTTTGTCATTGGTTGTGTGTATATATCAATTCTCCAGCCAAGCAGAGAACTTCTGTAAATCCGCTCATCTCTATGTAAAGCCTTTTGGGAATCCATTTTATTTAATTTTTTGACTGCAGAAAAGACCTTTCTGAAATTATTAAATAACTTTTTCTTCTCCTGGTGACTTCCAGCTGAGTGCAAAAAGTGACATTAACCTTAAGGAGACAGTACAGATAGCCGCACAGACAGACAACATCGCGGCTGCCTCAACAAATCCTGCTTTGGATTTTGGCCCTTACTGCAATCTGGTTGTCAGTTAGCTGAATTCTGACAATAACATTAATAATAAATATTTTTTACATCAGACCACTTGGCCTGTAATTATGTCACAATATTTACATTGCCATTTAATACCCAAAAAATAATACTAACATACAAATAATATAGTAGAGGGATATCCACCAAGTGAGACAGATAGGAATGTTTCATTATATAGGTACATGTATGTGTGTATATGTGTACAATCTAATATATATAAGCCTAGCGGTATTGTGTGTTAGTGTGTGTGTGTGTGTGTGTGTGTGTGTGTGTGTGTAAAAAAACTATTTTCTCAGAAAGGGCTCATCCAATTGACCTGAAATTTGGTATACTGACATTATTTGACAAAAAATTTATAATAGTGAAGTCAGTTAACTTCCATCATCCCCCCTTCCCCCCGTGGGAGGGGTAGTAAAGGCTAAATTTACCAGTTGAGGGCTCAAACTCTTGACCGTGTGGGTATTTATTTACCAGAGCCTGTGTATTGGTCACGACAATGACCATGTGATTATACAGTGCAAGAGCGTACATGTTGAAGACAAGTGCAGCGAAGCAGAGGGATATGTGATCTAATCCCCTAGAAGATGCATCCTGTCCATAATAAGCACCTCATTGAGAGACAGAGAACATTGTGCAGCGCAGTGCCAACCTGGTCAGAAATATAGCTTTCATTATATTAAATTGTAACTAGCAATTCGGCTTTTTATGGTATTCTTTAAAATACATTTAAAAGTGACATTCTACACCCAATATTTATAAATCCACATAAATCTGATCTCACAAAATAAATTCAATAAGTGTGAAATTTGTGCAATTCTGAATCATTTGTGAACATTTTAAAATAATTTTAGGATATACATATAAATAAAATCAATTGAAGATCCCTATATATACAGATACCTATATATATATATATATAGGTATATATATATATATATATATATATATATTAATTATATATGTGAAATGAACTACAGGGCGCTTAGAGAATTAGAGAGGGCTGGAAATAAATTATGAGCAAGGTGGAGATTTTTATTTTATTTAGTCCTGTTGTCCCATATAGTCAGGGATGGAATGCAGGAAACCACAAAACTCAAAGGGCGAGCCGCATGCAGTAAACAGTGGTTGCACACAGCATTACGAGGGAGAATGTATTGACTGGAGGAGAACTAGTGCTTGTTAAGTGCTAGTCACGCACCCTGAATGGGCTGGCCATGGCCCCTCCGCATTCAAACATTTTGGAAATCCCTCTCTAGAAATCCTGTGATTACCTCTGGCACTGTGCACAGAAGTAAGTTCATTACTGTAGCTAATCTGCATTCTCCAATTTCCTGATCCTCACATCCACACATGTGGAACCAACTTTTCCCATCATAAAGAGCCGAGATGTGCTCCTCTCACAATGGACACCATATTGCTACATAAACTAGTGAATATGTCCATACGGACAGATGCAATGGCACAAAATCAGGTGCATGACAACCTGAAAGAATATATGGATTTTGCACTGTGCTTTCACATTGTTTTCTAGTCTGTAAATGTACCCTTATTGAGGATTCATATTCGTTAATTTAATTTTATTTTAATTTTTAATATTTATTTAATACTCCAGCTGTATTTCTGTTTGCTATGTTATACCCTACCTTATTTGAACTATATAGTTTAGGCTAACACAGTCTGTAGAAAGACTAAATCTCAATCCCCCCTCCCCCTAGCAGAACCGTAGGGATTCTGCCATGTCAGGGACTCTAGAGAACTTACTCCCTCCCAGCACTGCAACATCTGAAGATAGGACGATCCCTGTGCTAGAAATTGACACAATGTAGTATTAATTTCCCTCACCATTGCAGCCCTGACAGGGGTGACTTCTTCCAAACTGTGAGGGTCTCTGGCATGCTCTATTAGTTTATGAGGAGTTATCCTTTAAGTCACACCATCCTCAATCAATATGAAAAATAAATAAATACCACTAAAAATCTGACATTCTCTTTCCTTTGTATGGTAGCTCTACAGCTATGGTTTCCAAATGTCTAGGCTGTGAATTAATTTGCAATTACCTCCTAAAAAATAGACCTTTTCAGAAAATTACATGCCATTAAATTTAGAAATAGAATATAACAATTGATAATTGAAACATATTTATTTAAATTTGGGAGCATCACACACTTCTCTTTGACATAGAGGCACTATTTGCTACAGTTTTAATGTTCCTAATAAATTATTGCAATCAATTGTAATTATATCAGTGAAAATGAACAGTGTATAGCATAACATATGATCATTACTTTGTCTTCTTTAATAGTATTCAGTGAGACGTGTAGATAAAACTCTTAGTTTAAGCATTTTTATTTCTTTTATGGGATTTTTTATGAAGGACAAATATATTATGATGTAAAAACATAAAATAGTTTTAATTGCTTATTTTATGTTTGTTTATAATAATCTTAAAAGAGAGGCGCCACATTTACAATAAGTGTCCGCTGCTTGGCAGGAACATTTATAACAAAGCTTATCAAAAGATGATATGTTACAAATGCGATCAGAGATATACAGCATTAGACTACTTCCAAAAGTCATTTGGTCAAGAGAATTTGTCTTTTGGGAAATGGTTAAATGTTAAAGGTAAAATAACTGAGTTTTGGTTTAAAATGGATATTTTGTTGGGAAGTTGTGTTTAGATTACAAGGATTACAAGTAAGGAAGATGAGCATGATACCATATAAATGCTAAATGAAGACATTTGTTGGGATGCATCCCAGATTTAGATTAACTGTCATATGTTTCTTGCAAAATATTATTATAGAGAAATGTGAATTAACATAAAATTATGAATTTTAAATATTAAATTTAAAGTTAAGGAGAACAACATTTCTTATCTATCACTGCTTGGCTTTTATCTTTCTGTCTATCTAGTAACCCTGGAAGCATCTAACCATTCTGTTGGGCTTGGTCAGGCCCATTGGCCCCATCATAGAATGGGTGTGTGTGTGGGTTAAGCTGGGTACACACTGAAGAATTTTTCCGACCGACGTGCTATCTCAAACGTTTGTCCCTACGACTGAAGGTCCGATCAGTCTGGTGATTCATGCATACACACTGACACGATTTACCTTCAGATCTGTGCTCTTCATCTGGTTCTTTGTCTGGTCCTCTAGTCCGGAGAATGACAGGACAATATTCATTCATTCACTAATGTCACATTGTCACACTGATTAAACCGCCTTGTTATAGCTATCCACATGTCCTTACGAATTTCGTTAGCTTATGTGACTCTGAAACTAAATATTCTGTCTCAGAACAAACAAATTAATTATTCCTTCTACAGCACTCTTTACATTTATTCACTCTGACATTCAGTGCTAACATCGGCTGAAAAGAGCCCGACTTTGTAAACTCTATGAAGATCGTCAGCATGAGTGCATACACACTACATGATCGATAGGTGATTGATCGGAAAAAATTGAACTGTATGACCAACCAAATGAGGCGATAATCGTCTATTTGGGAAGACTTTCGACCATTGTGTCACTACACACACACTGACCCGACTTTCGAATGAGCGGTCATATGTCGGCTGGTTCAGCCGATAATTGGACAAAAACCCTGTAGTGTGTACCCAGCTTTACACAAGCATGTAGTACGGAATTAATCTCTTGGCCATTATTTAAAGAACTGTTTAATCCGATTGTTAACACACTTCGGAACAGTGATCCCTCTTTGATTTGTCCACCCTAATGGTGATCACAGTATAATATAGGCACAGCTATAATACAATTAGAATGGCTGTGCTGATATTCTTGAACAACATGCTCTCGCGAATGTTTTTGTTTCTAAAATTACAACTCAACCGAAAATGTTACATTTTCATATACAAAAGATGAAAGTAAATTGCAAATATAAATCATTAATTAAAGGATAAACTATGTTGTGTGAATTTGCTTTCTCTAAAAATATTTTTTATACAAACAGAAACTTGGGCAGGGTGCTCTGGTTTCTGATCAGTGTAAATGACAAATATTCTCTGTACATCTCTGTGGAGTTGGTGGCGCTATAAAACACACCTTTCAATAACACACAGTAGAGACAAAAAATTGAGAATGCAGTTAATAAACTTAGTAAAAACCCTCATAATCACAAAGGCACTTTAAGCCTGCTATGTCACTGAGTTCCTAGTGAACTGCTTGACTGCATTATCATGAATGTCGACTAAACCCTCAAAAATGGTTTCCTCTGCAAGGTGTGTGTGAAAAAGGGTGCACTTTAAGTACTGAGACCCAAAATGGGTATATTAATGTACCATTTAACAAATTGTACAGTTTGAGCTTCTGATTGTGAATGGGATAGCAGTGGGTGGAGGATAAGATAACATGGGTGTAGAGACACAGATATGTTCCTGTAAATTAGTTTTATGATAAAAAGAGATATGAGTTTTGGAAAGCTTACATTTTTGAAGACCAGTTCATCACATGGAATCTAACTTCATCAATCACAGCAGTAGATTGAGAAGGAATGCCAATGGGAAAATAACCTAACTATAAGCATTTCCGTGGTTTTGCTAAACCACAAATATTCAAGAAAAAATTGAAGGATATTTGGTCTAATAAAACGTGACAACCAGTATACACTTTACCACGGTTCAATTTTAAAGCTTTATTTACTTGTCTCTTTCAAAAGTAAATCTTTTCAGGGCCATTCAGCCACACAAGGCATCTAGCCCCAGTATGTTTATAGGAAGGGCAGTGACCCATACATTTGTCAGACAGGTTGGTACCAAGTTATTGTCAACGTAGCAAGTCCGCCAAACCCTTCCACTACAATATGTTTTTCCTTGTGGCAGGCATGGTTCCCATACAAGGCAATCTCAGCTCATGTCCAGGAGGGCCATTAGATGGTTGAGACAGGGCTTTGATCCCCCACCACCACACAGTGACTTCTGCATATGGGTATCTATTCCCACTGGTTACTATATATATATATATATATTTATTAAGCAACTGTGAATTTACTATCCTGACACAAGGAAGCACAAACTTTACAATTAAGCTTCTTATTATAGTCTAACCCTGAAAGGGACATATGGACTCTGTCTGTTTGCTTCGCCTGCTGCCTTCCTTCCACTACTTATCGTTAGCATTTTTCCTGAAATGTAACTTATTTTTCATTATGCTTATTTCTTTAAGAGGTCAGGGGTAGGGATCACATTTATCTGTTACCTTGGTTCTCAAGCTTTTATAAAGCCCCTCCCCCACCATTTGTCTTTAATTTGGGGTTGTTCCTTTAGAGTTAAGTCTTTACCGTCATGTCACCCCACCAGTAACTCCCAACTGTCTGAGGGAGTGCTGTTGTGAATCTGATTATTAGGTCCCATACTCATAGAGCAGTTTTCATAAGGTTGGACTGGATACCAGCAAAAGGTTCCACATCAGACCCTCACCAATTTTGGATGTGACTCAGTCCAGTAACACACTCCATGGGGTAAATGTATCAAGCTGAGAGTTTTCCGGCGGGTTTGAAATGTGAAGATTTTGCCTATAGCAACCAAACAGATTCTAGCTATCATTTTGTAGAATGTACTACATAAATGATAGCTAGAATCCGATTGGTCTTTTCAAACCCACCATAAAACTCTCAGCTTGATACATTTACCCCATGTCTTTTAATCAGGCAATGCCAGTGGTCTTAGAGTCTACTTTTACTATCCCATCCCACAGTAATTCCAGTGGTGTATTGTATACTGAGCTAAGGGGAACCAAGATTCAGACTTGGCACCTCCAGAACTGCAACTTAGTCTTATTATAATCATTGTTTATTTATAAGGTGCCACAATTCCCTCTCTCACAATTGTGCTTCTAAATCATTGTAATACAGTACATACAATTACAAGCGTATACATCACTTTACAATTGATAGCAATAAACAAGTTTGTTTTAAAATGCAAAATAACAAGTCTGTTTCTTTATTTCAATTGGTAACACTAATACAGCAATCCTAACAACTACGACAAATGTCTTGCAATCAAAATATTCAGTTGCTCAAAAGTAGAATATTATCAAGGAAATAAACACAGAGAAAGCATACAGTGATAGAAAAATATAAAGTGTTATTACTAGCTTTCAGTTCAAAACCAGCTTACAATTGTGGCAAAGTTACAGTCCATGCTCTATTGCACAAATTCAGGACAGAACTCATTCTCCTTTGCTTGAGAAGAAGTTAACACCTGTTACATATGCTTTTGTTTTACCATTAAAAATATGTTAGTTGTGAGCAGCTTACATTAGAACCTTGTGTCAGATATGTGCGTATTCTGGAAATGTTCTTTAGGTGTATGAAACATAATAGAGGAATAACACCTGTGCTATAAATCATGAAAATTAGAAGTCAACTTTGAATTCCATGACCTGTGTAAATTCTGAAATTACTTATTGAATTCTTGTTTTCTCTTTGTGATCTGTAGACCAGTGATACATTTCAGGGGCCGCAGAATGGCTGCATATTATCATTAATATCAATAAAACGTAACAGTAAATCAAAGTCGCCTATTTGTAATCATCGGCAACAAACATTTTAAATCGACTATAACAAACGTGACACTAAAGCAGGAAGGAGCTGGGGCTCACATGTTGAAGACCTCGGAGGGACACATTATGACCAGCACGGCTATGGGATACATTACACCATATAGTGGAAACCTAAATCTTGCTAAATATTCTTAAGATTTTATGAACCTGAAACCGAATCCTGGATTTGCTGCATTATGAAAGTAGTAATAAGTAACACTACATAAGCTGGAACATGCTGTTGACATGGGACTTATTTAATAAAATTGTGCTGTATGCACAAATGTACTGTAACCCACAGTAACCAATTAGAAGTTTGATTTAATTTGCCAGACTTCACTAGACCCATGATAGAATCTGGGTGCTGTGGATTACTCCACAATGCACAATGTTATTAAATAAAGTTAAGTTACATAATATAGTTTTTTTTGTTACATGACAAAGAAAACGTTACCAGTGTCTAGAATTTGCATCGAGTTTGATGGAGGAAATGACTCCCAAATGTTCCCAATCATTTCTTTTTCTTTTGAAAGCTTTCATCAAGGCTCTTTTTACCTCGTTGTTTCTTAAACTATAAATAAGAGGGTTGAAAGCCGGTGTAAACAGGACAAAGACCACGATTCGTGACAGTATCCCCCCCCCCCCCTCGAAGGGTGGCCACTGGACACCTAAGATGGAGCTTAGGGAATTTCTGATGGAATTTTTGGACAAAGACGGGAGCATGAACATTTGATCCAAGACCTCTCCTCAGGGCCATAGCCTTTCCAATCGACCAGATATTGCAGATGATTATGTCGAAAGCGAGAGTCCACGATGGCCTTTATCTCGTATTCCTCGCCTTGTTCAGTCAGAATGGGGGGTGAACCAGCTTTAGGAGAATAAAATCTTTTCAACACCAGTGGTTTTAGAAGGGAAATGTGAAAGATGTTTGGACATTGTGCCAGGAGGGTAGAATCCTTTATGTATTGTGCAATCCTTGCGATATGCTCCAGAATGTCTCATCAAATTTTATTTCTTTATATATTGCATTAAGGACAAAGCCTAAAGCATAAGATACTGAATAGAACGGTACTTGCTTTTAATTCCATAAACTGGTGCTTTTATTGGATTGGACAAAACAATTGTAAAGATTACATTAAGGGACCATTAGCTTTAAGTAACCAAAAAAATAATGCCTTGTAATCTGGAAACCGCATCGTAGTAAATGCTATCTGGGCTTCCTGTTCTGTTCTGCAATTTATATGGGGAGCATGCACAATGGGAGATTAGAAGGTTTATCTATATGTGGTCTAGAGCATATTAAACAGACCACGAGAGCAGTGTCGGACTGGGGCATGAAGGGCCCACCGGGGACTGCAACGCTAGGGGCCCACCAGTGGGGGTGTGGCCGGCCATCATAGAGGCGGGACCAGACACTAGAGGGGGAGTGGTCAGCTCACGAAGGACAGCTAGTACCATAGTGTAGTATATAAAGAATGCAGTGTGTATATAGAGTACACAGTCTTGACCTGCCCCTTAGATTGGGTAGAACAGTCACCAAAAATTGGGATTGTTCCAGTAAACCAGGCTTGGCTAACCTGTGGCACTCCAGGTGTTGTGAAACTACAAGCCCCAGCATGCTTTGCCAATATACTCCAAAACATACTGCTAGGTTAATTGGCTGCTATCAAAAAATTGACCCTAGTCTCTGTCTGTCTTTCTCCCTGTCTGTCTATCTCCCTCTTTGTCTGTCTGTGTCTGTGTGAGTGTGTGTCTATATTAGGGAATTTAGACTGTAAGCTCCAATGGGGCAGGGACTGATGTGAATGAGTTCTCTGTACAGCGCTGCGGAATTAGTGGCGCTATATAAATAAATGGTGATGATGATGATGATAGCAGCTTATTGCTGGAAGGGTATGCTGGAACTTGTAGTTTCACAACACTTGGAGTGCCACAGGTTAGCTAAGCTTGCACTAGACTCAGAACATTTGACAGACTGTCCTACCTGTTGTTGTCACTTTCACCACCTGTGGCTTCTGGTTTCTTTAGTTGCGGCTTGTCTGTATCCTGGAATGTTGAGGGTCCTATTTCGAAAAAATAATGGATACATTTAGAAAACACCAACCATCCCCGCTATTAAATCAACAGCACCCACATTTAATAAATAGGCCTCTCTCCAGCCCCAACATTAAAGTAATAGTACTCACATTTGATAAATTGATCTATTTCCCTCCAACCGACCCCAACATTAAATTAATACTATTCCCATTTAATAAATAAACCTATTACCCTCCCTCCAAACAGCCCCAGCAAGAAATTAATAGCATTTACGTTTAATACATCCATTTCCCACATTAAATATTAATATTCACATTTAATAGATAGCCCTCCTCCCCACACTCAGCCCTACATTCAATTATAGACCCAAACCACCCCAGCATTAAATTAAAGGTCCCATCACCCCCTCCCTATAGTGTTCTCTGTACAGCCCCCCTCCCTATAGTTTAGCAAAGGCAGCCCCCTCTAATTATAGTTTAGCATAGGCAGCCCCCCCCTCACTATAGTTTAGTATAGATAGGCAGCCCCCCTATGCCACATAGTAGTGCCCCCAAAACAATATTATGCCACATAGTAGTGCCCCAGACAATGTTACGCCACATAGTAGTGCCCCAAACAATGTTATGCCACACAGTAGTACCCGAAATTCACATATGCCACGTAATACTGTCCCCAATTCATATTATGCCCACAATAGTGTCCCCAATTCAAATTATACCCTCAATAGTGCCCCCCAATTCACATATGCCATGGAATAGTGCTCTCTCAATTCGCGCACACACTAATATATATATATATATATATATATATATATATATATATATATATATATATATATATATTATATATATATATATTCTCTGCAGTAAGTCTCTGCTTACCCGGTAGCTAGAGAACAGATGGAGGATATATATATATAAGATAATTCTGTGTCAAGTGAAAGTCCTGGAATTTGGAGGAAATTAAAAATAAATATCCAATAATATTAAATAAAAATAAGAAAATCTACTTACCCATATTTTGATTGATGCAGCCTCTGCTCCTTAGTCCTTCAGCGGCGGCGGGAGCATAAGACAGTCAGCTGACAGGAGGAGGAGGGGGCAGGTCACATGATCGCAGCTGCGATCGCATTTGAAAGATGACTGCAGCCAGTCATCTGTAGCAGCAGGGACGCCGATCACCAGGTGAGCTGACCCCCCCCTTTGATCCAGAACGTGGCTGCCGGCTGGATGACAGGATACGTATGTTCAGCAGCCATTCATTAATTTCTGGTTTAAGTTAAATATTCTACGAGTATTCCCTTTATTATTCTGCTCACGCTCAGGCAGTTTGTGTGTAACACACTTACTGACAAGAAGTCTGATGTGCCTAGGGGGAACTGTTCCCTGTGGTCAAACCTTATCTGGAAATATCTGACAAGAATCCCTGGACCTGGTCTCCCAGCAGGCACACGCTCCTCTGTCTAACACGCTGGCAGGATCTGGGCACACGTACTGCGTGTAACACGGGTGATATCAGGATGGTGATTGGGGAACTCTCCACACCAGGCCGGCAGTGAGAATGATTACAAAGGTTTATAACAAGCAGACGAGATGAACTCTGTACACACAGCAGCAGGGACGCCGGGGAGGGCAGCAGGGATACCGAACATGTGAGCTGAATGGGCTCCGCCCACTTCTAGAAGGGGGTGTGGCCGTAAGGCAGGGGGGCCTACCGGTGATTTTTCTGGTAGTCCTGTGGGCCAGTCCGACACTGATCACAAGTATCATTAAGAACATGCTGGAGGTTAGACACATGAATCCACAGGCCAACAGGCAAGAAGGGGATAAGGTCTTGCTCATGAGAGCTGTCAGTCAGCCATCCGAAGTGCAGCAACCATTAAGTAAAACTGTGGGTGTTATTTAGCAACAATTGCAAATTTTTAATATCCTGTAGCATCTGATGAGCAATTAGTTTCACTTGTTGATAGGGTGCTGCATATTTGCACTCGGTTAACAAATAACCTCAGTGTGGTGATATACTAAGACTGCACTTCATCATCAACAGAGCCGTGACCATGGCAATGATCACATCCCCAGATTACTTATTCAGAGAGTGAGCAAGTGAGCTGCATATTTCTCTAAATAACTGCAATAACTTTGTTTCTTACAGAGGTGTGTTTTATACCCCAGTCTTTCGGCATCAGTTTCACAGGAGCCTCACGCCACTATTTTGTGCTGTTGTTAATAGATAATCATATTGGCTACATGTTGACCTAGTCCCTTCCACTCCAAACCTACCTAAATGGACTCACAGGAGTTGGTTGAGCTGAAATGCTCAATGCTGGTGTTGACATTCTAATGCGCTGATTAGATATAGGTTGTCACATCAACAGGATTTGCTACAATAGTGGATACCTGTACATATGCATGGCCACACTTTCCCAAGGAGCATCGGGGATAGGGAGTGGACGAAGAAGGCCTGCCGGGACTCTTCTACAAGTCTTGTGTTGAGCACAAGTAGTGCAGGAAGCAATAAATTTACAAATATCGGCACGTACAGTAGGCCACCAGAAGCGACGGCAAAGCAACGATGTTGTCTTCTTTATTCCAGCATGGCCGGCAATGCGGGATGAATGAGCCCACTGCAGGGTCTTGAGCCGGAGATGAGGTTCCACAAATGACCGGCCTGGAGGAGGAGAGGACGTTTTGGTCCTAGTGAGGGCTACAATATTAGAAGGATCAATAATATGCTGATGAACCAACGGTCTTAAACGATCGGAATCGTCAAATGAGCGAGATAATGCATTGGCACGTCCGTTCTTGGCTCCAGGGCAGAATGTGAGCTTCATGTTAAATCGAGCAAAGAAGGATGCCCAGCGGGCTTGCCGAGGATTAAGGCAACGAGCCTCTTGAATGAACACTAGGTTCCGATGGTCGGTAAATACAGTAACAGGAAATATAGCCCCCTCCAACAGATGTCGCCATTCCTCCAGAGCCACCTTGATGGCCAGTAACTCCTTGTCCCCTATTCCATAATTACATTCACTTGGAAGAAATCGTCTGGAGAAAAACCCACACGGGTTGTGTGAGCCAGCAGGAGACTCTTGAAAAAGCACCGCCCCAATGCCTACAGAGGATGCATCTACCTCTAAGAAGAAAGGTCGTTCTTGATCTGGCTGGGACAGAACTGGAGCTGAAGAAAATGCTTTCTTTAACGTTATGAAGGCAGACATGGCTTCCGAGGACCAAACCCTGGGGTTGGCAGTCTTCCTGGTTAAAGCTGTAATGGGAGCTATAATGGTGGAGAATCCCTGAATAAATTGGCGATAATAGTTTGCAAAGCCAATGAACCTTTGAATCGCTTTAAGGCCTTGTGGCTGAGGCCAGTCCAGAATAGCTGACACCTTGGTGGGATCCATACAAAGACCTTGACCCGACACAATGAAACCAAGAAAAGGTACCTGGCTAATCTCAAACACACATTTCTCCAGCTTGCAGTAGAGGTGATGTTTCCGGAGTCTACATAAGACCTCCTTTACTTGCTCCCGATGAGTTTTCAGATCTTTAGAAAATATTAATATATCGTCTAAATACACTACCACAGAAGTGTATAACAGGTCATGAAAGATATCGTTAACAAAGGTTTGGAAGATGGCTGGGGCGTTGCAGAGGCCGAAGGGCATCACCAGGTACTCGAAATGTCCATCTCTGGTGTTAAAGGCCGTTTTCCATTCGTCCCCCTTCTTGATGTGAATCAAATTATAGGCCCCACGGAGATCTAATTTGGAAAAAAATTGAGATCCACTGAGTTTGTCAAAGAGGTCAGAGATGAGAGGTAGTGGATATCGATTTTTGACAGTGATGCGGTTGAGAGGACGATAATCAATACAAGGCCGAAGAGACCCATCCTTCTTCTTAACGAAAAAAAACCCTGCACCCGCTGGGGAAGTGGATTTGCGGATAAATCCCCGTTTCAGGTTTTCCGAGATATATTGAGACATGGCTGACGTCTCTGGACGAGATAAAGGGTAGGTCCGCCCTTTGGGGATGGGTTGGTCCGGAGACAAAATATTGTATGCATTGGTGTAGATGCATGATAATGGTTACTGTTTGAGGAACTATTTCACACTATTCCTCGTTTTCTGCCCGGGCAGATTTTTTGAATGCACAGTATACTGTCACATGTTAGCAACTATCCAATCACGGGAGAATTGCGGTTCATTCCGCTAGGAGGACTCACTTGCGGGAGAATCCCAACACTAGCAGCGGATAGCTGTAGGAGATCTTATTCCGGAGAGCCGCATATTAACAGCATAGAAGAGGACCGTGAGTACATATGGTCTACACTCTCTATTATATGCTGGATTCAATAATTGACTTTCCTATACCGGGATATCCTAGTGTTCAAACACCTCTATACTCGCTCCCAGGATATATCTGCAACTGTGCTAATCAATATTACGAGTTAGTGTGATTTTTTATGCCCAAATTGCCTCATTTCAATCAATTGCCATAGAACTAACAGATCCACTGTTTTTACAATAGGAGTCATATCGCCTGTTTTTATATTGGATTTCTATATCTGTCTATAATAAATTGTCAACATTTATTCTGCCTTGGTCTTTGTACCTTTTTTTAATTGGCTACACCTGTATGTATTCCTAGCCCTGTTTTTTCTGTTTTTGGATAATACATTTACTATAGCCCCTACTTGTCAGCCTATCTTTTAGCTCATTAGTTCTTTGAGCAAAAACATGCTCATCAGAGCAATTCTGTTTCGTCCAAAGTAATTCTCCTTTAGGTATGCCCCGGATTACAGCCGGAAAATGTGAGCTGGTAGATTGCAGCACGTTATTAGTAGCTGTTTTCTTACGGTAAATATCTATGCTCAGACGGCCTCCTTGTGTTTTATGGATCATCAGGTTCAGAAAATTAATCCTACTGTCATGAATCTCAGAGATCAATTTCAAATTAAGATCATTGGTGTTGAGAATTCTGGTAAATTCATGGAAGAGAGTTTCCTCCCCCTCCCAAAGGATGAATATGTCACGGGCACTAGGAGTCTTTACCCAGTATCACCCGCTGATGGTCTTATCAGAGCAGTAGAGTTGGTATATGATACTCTGGTGGCAGGGTGATAATGGAACTGGAAACAGCAGATGGTTAGAGAATGCTCAGAAAGTCTATGACTAGCAGCACTGGTAAACAATAGGTAACTGAACACGAGGATCTGGATGGACAAGGACACGTGAGGGTAGTCAGTGGTCTGCGCACGGCAAGTTGTACCAGTGCTATAGTGAGAAGGAATGTCCAGGAGTAATAAGGAGGTGGAAGTCAGCGGTCTGCGTATAGCAAGTTGTACCGCTGTCTGTAGTGAAGGAATGGAATCCAGGTGAAGGTAACGGGGAAGTCAGTGGTCTGCGTGTAGCAAGTTGTACCACTGCTTATGTGAGAGGATATATGCAACTGGTTACACAGGGAAACAGGAATCAGTGGTCTGCCTCTAGCAAATTGTACCACTGAATGTATATGTGAGGAAGGACACGAGGAGATAAATGCAATGCAAAGTCTACACGGGTACACTGAACTTGATCCCACGTTGAACTGCACACAATAATAATAATGAATGAACAGCACTGCACAGATAAACAAAGTCACTAGAATAGTCCAGCAAAAGGAAACACAGTCAATAATAGCAATAGTCTCAGAGGATGGAAACTCCGGAGGAGAACAACTCAGTCCAGATGGATATGCAATACACCAGCACAGTCAATGAGAAGTATGCATACCGTGGTTCAGATGAGCAGGCTGTTAGAGATAGCTGCAGGGATACCTGAGCGGCAGGGAACTGACGAGATGAGAAGTCCTTGCAGAATGGAAGCGGCAGGTAGGTGCAGCGCACTGTAGGTAGGCCAGCAAGGACGACAAAATACTCAGGAAGCAGTAGTATATCGAATAGAACAGCAGGAGACCACGGGAGAGCTGAAGCGATGTAGCAGAGCTGGAAGCCGAGGAGCGTAGACTCGATGATTAACAGGCAAGTTGACACGAATGGACACACTGTAGAAGCAGCTGCAGCGGGTCAGCTGACGGCAGGTAGAATGCAGACTGGAGCGCTGAGACGAGCAGGACTCTGTAGACACGCTGAAGTAGCTAACAGGAATCAGCTGGAACAGTAGCGATGTAACACAGGAGAGTTTGCAGTAATCTGTAACTGTAGATAAACGGAGGCAGCGGATAGGAATCAGCTGCTGAAGTCACTAGGAACAGGAGGAGTAGAAGTGGTCTGGAAACCACAAACGGCAAACAGGAATCAGCATCAGCTGAACACACGAGCAGGCACTGGAACACCTTCAGAGACTCATGAGGAATGAGACTCCAAGATCAGGCAACGTGGTATTGACCACAGGTGCTTAATATAGGGAGTGTTGCCTGATCAGCCAATTAAGTTAAAGGAACAGAACTGAAGGTTAGAAGGGACTGCACATGCGCAGTACCTCATTATAATGGACGGACACGGTTTCTAGCTACCTTAGAAGTAGCACTCACAGTCCGGTGAGTGACAGAATATATCATCTATAAATCTGAGCCACATATGAATATTGGTTTCAGTGAAGATGAATGAAATGTTCAGCCAGGGTAGAAGAAGAAGGTAAACCAGACAAGGGAACGAAATGCGCCATCTTCGAAAATCTATCCACCACTACCCAAATGGTGTTGCAATTCTTACTAGGAGGAAGCTCAGTAACAAAGTCCATACTAATATGGGTCCAAGGCTTAGATGGAATGGGTAGTGGCTGAAGCAACCCCGCTGGAGTTCTGCGGGGGGTCTTGAACTGGGAGCATAAATCGCATGCCGCGATAAACTCTTTGACATCTCTCCTCATAGAAGGCCACCAATAACTTCGAGAGAGGATTTCAAAGGTCTTGCGTTCACCAGCGTGTCCAGAGAAACGAGAAGAGTGAAACCATGAAAGGATTTTTTTCCTAAGAGCAGGAGGCACGAGGGTCTTCCCAAATGGTAGCACTTTAGTGGAAGAAGTAGCCAGAGAAACACATTTGGGGTCTAATATAAAGTGGTTAGGAATCTCTTTAACGTCTGAGGACGCCACAAAGGCTCGAGATAGAGCGTCTGCTTTTTTATTCTTTGCAGCTGGTTTGAAGGTTATGATTAGATAAAAACGGGAAAAGAAAAGAGACCATCTTGCCTGACGAGGATTTAAACATTGAGCAGACTGTAGGTATGACAAATTTTTATGATCCGTAAAAATTGTCACCGGATGACGAGCTCCCTCTAACAAATATCTCCACTCCTCCAATGCTACTTTAATAGCCAGCAACTCCTTGTCCCCGATGGTGTAATTCTTCTCCGCAGGCAGAAGACCCCGAGAGTAAAAGGCACAAGGATGGAATTTTTGTTGCTCCGATTTCTGGGAGAGAATGGCTCCTAAACCAACATTAGAGGCGTCTACTTCTAGGAAGAAGGGAAGCGTCACATCAGGCTGTCGAAAGATGGGAGCAGAGGAGAAGGACTCTTTAAGAAATTGAAAGGCTTGGAGAGCCTCAGATGACCATTGCTTAGTATTGGCCCCTTTGCGAGTTAGAGCCACAATGGGAGATGCAATTGAAGAGAAGTCTTGAATAAGGCTTCTATAGTAGTTGGCAAAGCCTAAAAAACGCTGAATGGCACGAAGAGTAGTTGGCTGAGGCCAAAGTAACACAGCATTCACCTTTTCTGGATCCATTTGTAGACCAACTCCGGAAACAATATAACCCAAAAATGGAATCTGGGGCAACTCAAATGAACATTTTTCTAATTTACAGAATAATGAATTTTTCCGGAGTCTGGAAAGAACTTCGGCCACTTGTTGGTGATGTGAAGGCAGGTCTTGGGAAAAGATGAGTATGTCGTCCAGATATACTATGACACATACATATAACAAGTCCCGAAAGATCTCGTTAATGAAGCCCTGGAAAACAGCAGGGGCATTACATAACCCGAAGGACATTACTAAGTATTCATAATGCCCATCTCTGGTGTTAAAAGCTGTTTTCCATTCGTCACCGGACCTGATTCTAATCAAGTTGTAGGCACCACGAAGATCCAACTTAGTAAAAATCCGGGCTCCCTTGATCCGATCAAACAACTCAGTGATCAGCGGAATGGGATACCGATTCTTGATAGTAATGGCATTGAGTCCACGAAAATCTATACAAGGGCGTAATGATCCATCCTTCTTTTTGACGAAGAAGAACCCAGCTCCAGCGGGAGAGGTGGAAGGTCGAATAAACCCACGCTGGAGGTTCTCCTGTATGTACTCAGATGTAGCTTGAGTTTCTGGTAACGAGAGTGGATAGACCCGGCCCCTGGGGGGAGTCTTGCCAGGTAGAAGGTCGATCGGACAATCCCAAGAACGATGAGGAGGAAGACGTTCAGACTGAGCTTTATCAAACACGTCAGTAAATGAAGCATATTGAGGAGGAAGTCCCGGTGAGGTAGGTGAGATGGAAGATTGCTGTACTTTGAGAGGAACAACTTGGAAAAGACAACGATGGTGACATTCAGACCCCCAAGACGTAACTTGAGGGGTGCGCCAGTCAATCTGGGGAGAGTGACACTGAAGCCATGGAAGGCCTAAGACAATCGGACTTGTCGTAACCGGAAGGATTAAAAACGATATTTCTTCATGATGCAGGGCACCAATCTGAAGTGTTACTGGAGACGTACTCTGGGTGATGAGACCGTTGATGAGACGTGATCCATCTATAGCCGTCACAGTAATGGGCGTTTTTAAAGTAATCACTGGTAGAGACCATTGATTTACTAATGATTTGGAAATAAAATTTCCTGCTGCTCCGGAATCAATCAATGCCTGTGACTCAAAGGTTTTGGTAGCAAAAGAAATCGTAACATCAAAAGCGCAGACTTTAGATTTCATAGACGATGGAGAGGACTCCAGGGACCCTAACTTCACCTCTCCAGAACTAGTTAGGGCCTGGCATTTCCCGATCTCTTAGGGCAAGAGCTGAGCATATGAGTGGAATCAGCACAATAGATACAGAGTCTATTCTTTACTCTTCTTTTCCTCTCCTCAGAAGACAATTTGGAACGTCCTATCTCCATGGGAATCACAGAGGGTGAAACTGGACGAAATTGAGGGTTAGAACGAAGAGGTGCTTTAGCAGAAGTTGTTTTCTCAGCCTCTCTTTCACGAAATCTCATATCAACACGATGGCAGAGAGAGATCAAATCTTCAAGTGACGAAGGAAGCTCCTGAGTAGTCAGTGCATCTTTAATTTTATCGGAGAGCCCCTGCCAGAAGGCGGCGACTAGGGCTTCAGTGTTCCACTGAAGTTCAGAGGCTAAGATCCTAAATTGAATGACGTACTGGCCTATAGTATGAGATCCTTGTCGCAGACGGAGGATGCTGGAAGCAGCGGAGGTCACACGACCTGGTTCATCGAACACACTTCGGAATGTAGAAATGAATTTGGCACTATCTTGTAATATGGGGTCGTTTCTTTCCCACAGAGGGGAGGCCCAAGCCAGGGCTTGTCCAGAAAACAAAGAAATCAGATAGGCCACTCTGGAACGATGGGTAGAAAAATTTTGAGGTTGGAGCTCAAAATGGACTGAACATTGGTTAAGGAAACCCCTACAAGTCTTGGGGTCTCCATCGTACTTTGACGGAGTAGGCAGGTGAAGCGTGGAAGCTGTAGACACCTGGGATGGCACTGGGGAAACGGAGGAAGGCACAGGAGCATCAACAGTAGTTGTGGCATCTTGTACAGACGTTCTTTGGGAGGCTAACGCCTGGTAACACCGCATTAAATGCCGTTGGCGAACTTCCTGTTGCTCAATACGGGTAACCAGATGCCGCAGCATCTCTTTGGCTGTAGGTTCCGTATCTGGGTCTGTCATGGCCTGATCTTACTGTCACGGGCACTAGGAGTCTTTACCCAGGGATCACCAGATGGTAGGCTTACCAGAGCAATGTAGATGGTAATAGGGTACTCTGGTAGCAGGGTGATCACGGAACAGGAAATGGCAGATGATGAGATGCTCAGGAAAGTCTGTGACTAGCAGCACTGGTAATATGGAGGTGATAATACACGAGGAACTGTATGGACAAGGGCACGTGAAGGTAATCAGTGGTCTGCGATAGCAAGTTGTACCACTGCTATAGTGAGGAGGAATGTCCAACAGAAACGAGGAGGTGATGAGAGTCAGCGGTCTGCGGATAGCAAGTTGTACCGCTGTCTATGTGAAGGAATGGAATCCCAGAGGAGGTATCCGGGGAGTCAGTGGTCTGCGATAGCAAGTTGTACCACTGCTATGTGAGAGGATACTGGAACAGGTGATACAGGAAACAGGGATCAGTGGTCTGCGACCAGCAAGTTGTACCACTGAATATATATGTGAGGAGGTGCACGGGGAGAGACTGCAACACAGGATATACACGGGCACCTTAAACACGATCCATAGTAATATGCACAATATATATAAATGACTGAACAGGTCTGCAAATATAGAAAGTCTCTTGAAGTAATCCAGCACAAGATAACACAGTCAATGATGGCAACAGACTCAGCGGATAGCAGACTCCAGAGGAGAACCAACACAGTCCAGCAAGATATGCAATACACCAGCACAGTCAATGAGAAGTATGCATACCGTGGTTCAGAAGCAGGCAGTCAGATAGGAGTGCAGCGATACCTGAGCGGCAGGAGGCCGGCAGGATGAGAAGTCCCTGGATGGATGAGGCAAGGGTCTAGTAGGTGCAGCGCACAGGTAAGTAGACCAACAGGGACACGAATCCACAGGAATCAGTAGAACGTGGAACTGGACTCCTGGAGGACCCAGGAGAATGGAGATGATCTAGCAGAGGAGTAGCAGATGAGATACGAATCCAATGCTGACAGGAGGGTAGAGACCAGCGGAACACGGGAAGACGTGGAGAGCGGATCAGCAGCAGATGGACGATAGCGCTGACAGCAGCAGCAGGACTCTGCGGGCACACGGAGGTAACCAGTAGCAACCAATAAGTACCAATAGCGATGGAACACGGGAGAGCAGAGTAGACCAGGAGCTGTTGAACACGGAGAGTAGCGGATGGCAATGATAGCAGCAGTCTCGATGAAGTAACACAGACGAGTAGCAAGCTGGAGGCTGTAGTGCACGGAGGCAGCGGATAGGAATCAGCTAGCAGTCACGATGATGAACACAGGCGAGTTGCAAACTGGAGACTGTAGGGCACGGAGGCAGCGGATAGGAATCAGCTCACAGTCACGATGATAAACACAGGCGAGTTGCAATCTGGAGACTGTAGTGCACGGAGGCAGCGGATAGGAATCAGCTCACAGACTTGATGATGAACAGGTGAGTGGATGTGGAGAGAAGACTGTAGTGCACGGAGGCAGCGGATAGGAATCAGCAAACAGTCACCATGATAGATAATAGCGTTGAAGTGGTATAGAAGGCTGTAGTGCACGGAGGCAGCGGATAGGAATCAGCCAACAGTCACGATGATACACTTGATGTTAGGAGTGGTATGGGAACCACAGTAGTAGAAGTGGTTTGGAAACCACAGAGGTAGAAGTGGTTTGGAAACCACAGGAATCAGCAGCGCTGAAAACACGAGGAAACACAGGAACACCTTCAGAGACTTATGGGGAATGAGACTCCAAGATCAGGCAACGTGGTGTTGACCATAGGTGCTTAATATAGGGAGTGTTGCCTGCTCTGCCAATTGAGTTAAAGGGACATACACTGAAGGATAGAAAGGGACTGCGCATGCGCAGACCCTCAGGATGTAGGACGGCCACGGCTCCTAAATGTCCGGGAAGAAGCACTCACAGTCCGGTGAGTGACAGTCAGTTCCGCCCAGCAGGTGCGCTGCAGCAAATTTCAGCCCTTTCTGAAGTTTTTTTTCCACACACACTAAGAATTTAGTAGGTCAGTGTATAACTTCGCCCAGCAGGTGGCGCTGCAGCTTGGTTTTTTTTTCTACACACAGACGCACGCCACTAGGCTTTTATATAGTAGATATATATATATATATATATATATATATATATATATATAAAATGATTGCTATGTTGTTAGTACACATACTTTTGCAGACATGTTTCCTGGGAAGCACAAACAGGGGGTTATTTGCCAACAAATAATGAAGATGATGTACACTAAAACAAATAATTATTATCATGCGAATGTCACTTCAAGCTACATGTTAGCATGCAATTGTTTCACTATCACACTAAGCCCTAAAGATTTCTAGAAAAGATGATGGCCAAAAACCCTGAGAAAAGTTTTACAAGGTTAGACTTATTATATTTTTTTACCATCTCATCACAAATCCATAATGAGTATGGAAAGCCAGGAACAAGGCAGGCTGAGCTAATCCAGACCTCAGCAATCCCTGTGTTTTAAGGAAAGATGTTGCATGGTAAATTAAATTCACTTTTCTTTCTTGCCAACATCTGGTCTCTTACACAGATATAAATGTATTGTGTAGTAACTATGCAAGTCTCTATTACAATTTTTCCATTTTACATATATAGAGTGCATACAGTATAATACAATTGTAAAATACTAGGGGAATACATTTATTTACGTGAGGAAAGATATTGATTCATATTTTGGTCATTCTCTCATCATGCTAAAAGAGAAATGTTATAATGTTAGAAAAATGGGAATCATGATCCCATAGATTGTAAGCTTGTGAGCAGGACCTTCTTACCTCTCTGTCTGTTTGTATTACCCAGTATTGTATATTACTATATTTGTCCCCAATTGTAAAGCGCTATGCAATTTGCTGGCGCTATATAAATATATTAATGATGATGAATAATGATATTACCAAAGTAGAGACACAGTAACATAATTTATGCCCTTGAAGTATATAAACCTACTTCCCTAAATACAATTCTAATTTCAGAACTTAAATGTGTGCATTAAATATGTTGGGTCTGTTTTAAATTAGCAAATAGATAACTTAGGCCCCAACTATTTGTCAATATCATAAATTTCTCCTTGATATCTCACTGTCATAACAACAAACTATAATGTGAATACTACTACTACTACTACTACTACTACTACTACTACTGCTGCTACTACCACTGGTAAATGGAGAGTTAATTGTTCCCATAACTTTGCTTTTTCTTGAATATATTGCACAGTGGGGGAGGTACACTAAACCTTATTATATTGTTATTACTATCCACAAGACATAAGCTTGGGTTGATGCAGTATAGCTTACAATGGAAATTATTCTTTCCATCCTGCAAATAAAACAAGCTGTATCTGTACGTTCTTCTATAGAGATGTACATTTCACACCATAATGGTTTTATCTTTATTTTATGAACAACTTATGAACCGCATTGCATTAAAGAGCTCATAACCCACAAATCCTATATATAATAAATGTCAGACCACCAGTATCATTTTTGGCACGGAATGTTTTTATTTTACTAAAAAAGATTATTTTCCTAAATTTAATAGAATTTTACATAAGAAGTGTTCCCATTTCCTATTTATTTTTTAAAAAAAAGTTAACTCTAACAATACCCATTAGGTAAGTTATCAGGCACCCTGTTCCATGATGATAACTATTGGTCAATAAGGAGTATTTTGGTGCTAGTTGAAGCAGGATATAGTATGGGAATCCATTCCAATTAAGTCCTTAAATTACTACCTTAACAGCTCCAATGACAGTCTGTCTATTCAATCTGCTATAATCCTCTTTTTAGATGGCCCTTGAGTTCTATATATTTTTATATATATTTATTGTGTGCGCATGGTAGTACCTATAGGTCCAGATCAAATGTTTTGAATTGTGTTTCCATCCTTTGTATGTTTAGTGGTTTACAAGGTTTATGGGTGGTTATCCACCTTTTCCATCTAGGGACATTGATACATTGGTATCATTTGATTTATTCACACATATTTATCTGATTGGTTTCTATCAGATTGAGGGTGCTATATTAGTGATGAGAAGTCCACTTATGTGGAATTTTTTATAGATTTACAGACTCATATAGGTTTTTTATTACAGTTGTGGTGTCAGTGTGAGAATTTAGGATAGCTGGATCTTGTGGATCCTGAATTAACTTATTTGATCCATGTTATAAGGTGGTTTTTATGAGTATAAACATTTTTTCATATGTAATGTGTTTTTTAAATAGTAATGTTCTGTTTTTGATCATTATGAGCTGATAATGAGTGACAGTGTCTCTTAATAATTGTTTCAATATTGGAAATTGAGTTAACGGTCTCTTCATATTCTATTACAAGCATGATAAAGATACTAAGTGTAGAGTTTGAATCAGCTGTAGACTGATTAACTATGCTCAGGATATTTAAAGAGGCTCTGGAGCATAACAGAACATTTCCTCTGAAGAAATCACCCGGCAGGTGAAGAAACGCGTCAGTTGACTTGGATACCGCACTGAGTCGCTGGATATTATTGCCCCTTGACCGGGTTACCTTTCACACTGAATCCCTGGAGGTTGTCTTCACTTTGGGTCGTGCCACTGTCATCCGTTTGGTGTTTCGCTTGTACCAGCCGCCATCTAC
>NW_027446953.1:2975000-2982500 GCF_038048845.1 Mixophyes fleayi | reverse complement strand
AAACAATTGTTTCTGGCTACGAGGCCCTGGAAAAAGCTCCGGGTCCTCTTCTTCAGTATCTCCCACCATTCAGACCTACCCCAACCTGCCTCCAAAAGTGTTTCCTGGGTTTCAAAAAAGTCCCTAAAAGACTGTCTTATCACCTCCTCTTCTAGGAGCTTAGAGTTCAGGCGCCACAGACCCCTACCCTTCCGAAGGGACTCCGAAGCATTCAAGGACATAGATAGGTAAACGTGATCGGAAAACTCTACCGGCCTCAGCTCTGGAGCCGAGGTTTTCGAGCTCTCCTTAACAAAAACCCTATCTATCCTAGACCTACAACTACCTCTGAAGTAAGTGAAACCCGTGTGGTCCGGAGAATGGCGAACATGAACATCCACCAGACCAGCCTGTCTAACCATACTATTTAGAAAAATGGAGTCATAGCCCAACGTAGTCTTTGAACCTCCCCTGTCTTTTGTCCTAGTAATGGTGTTGAAATCACCTCCAAAGACTATCTGTCGGGCCGAAAAAAGATATGGCTTTATCGCCCTGAAGAGGCACTTCCGATCCCACTTTGTTTGTGGGCCGTAAATATTAATCAGCCTCAGGTCGTGCCCCCTCAGATTGACATGCAACACCATGCACCTACCTACCTCAAGCTCGATAACTCGCTGAATGGTTATCATGCCGGTAAAAAGTACCGCCAGCCCACCGTACGGCTCGGCCGCAAGAGACCAGTAGGAGGGCCCCCGCCTCCACTCTCTCTTTGCTTTGTGTATGTCAGCTAGCTGACTCAACCTGGTCTTTTGCAAAAATAAAAAATCAACCTCAACCGTGTCGAAAAAATCATAGGCCATGTAACGAGCACGCTCGGAAAGGATAGATGCCACATTAATGGTGGCAAATCTTATGGGCTGGGAAGCCATCCTTCAGAGTTATGGACAGTAGTAACAACTCACTTCTTTTTTATTTTCCTCTCCGAGTCCTCATCTGAGGACCCGAAACGTTTATAACTTAAACCTGCTGGAAGGGAAAGTCCCTCTACCAGGACTATCTCCTCCTCTGACCGGGGGATAGCCCCTAACTTTGCTATCTCCCCTACTGACCCGCCAGGATCATTAATCTCCCGTTCCCCGTCCCTCCCCTTCTGGCTACCCTGATCGCCAGACGGGTCAGAAGAAACACCCTGAGGACCTACGATGTTATCAGGAAAGGGACCTATAGGGCCTAGTGGAGGGTCTTCCACTCGTAGAACAGGGACCGTATCCCCCCTTTCAGATACCCTCTTCACTCTCACCAGACCCTTCACAGGAGACTCTTCCTCAACGAAACTACCTGTGGGGTGGGCCTGTATTTTTAAACCTGCTGCCTCTTTCCCCTCAGAGGCCTCCAGAGACACTTTCATGTTATCTTTCAGGAAAGATCGTGCCGTTGTTTTTATATTTTCAGATTTTTTTTTAACCTTTGCTATTTCCCCCAATGACATTTCTCTTGACCTCCTTGACTTTTGTTTTTTCCTGGTTGCCCTTTGAACTAGCTCTCCCCCTGCCTCTCTCACAATTTCCCCTTCGTCCATGCTCTCCTCGCTACTAGTGAGAAATTGAAACTTGTTGGATAGCACCACTACCTCCTTTTCAGCATGTTTTTTCTTACCCCTGGCTTTCCTCGGTTTTGACCACTCGACCACCTCACCTGTAGGGCTCTTAACCACCTCACTTGCAGGGCTCTCAACCACCTCACTTGTAGGGCTCTCAACCACCGCCACAACCCTTGGGGGGAGGGGGGAAGGGAGAGGGGACTGCGAAGGGGGGAGGTCTCTTAGTACTGCCAGTTCCCTCTGTTCCACCCTGCTCTCCTCATTCTCCACCACCTCCATCACCTCTACCAATTCTGCATCCGTGTATCCCCCATTATGCGCCGCATGGGGGCACCTACTGAAGGGGTGGCCGATGACTCCACACAGGTTACACCTGATCTGACTACACGATTTTGTCTCGTGTCCTGTATCCCCACAATGCCCGCACTTTTGTTGGGGGCAATTCATGCTGAGGTGGGGGAAATCCCCACACTTGTGGCACATCCTCGGCTGACCCGGGTAGAAGCACTGGATCCTATCGCGGCCAATGAAAGCCGCTGAGGGCAAGTGCACCAGGCCAGCCTCCGTGCTTTTGAGATCTACCGTGGTGGACCATCCGCCACCCCAGACCCCATGGCTTGGATCCGGCACTTTGACTAAGGGCGATGTTATCATGGCGTATCTCCCAATCCAAAACCTCAAGTCTGCCGCAGGAATCGATTCATTCCTTACAAGGATTGTGACCTTCTCCTTTTCTTGCCGGGTAATTGCTAGGGCCCTAAAGCCCGTCCACGGATCCCTCAGCCTACACCCACCCCACCGATTCCAGAAGGCCTGTAGCCCCTGGTACGACATGAAGCTAACGTCGTATTCGGCTGTATTGACAGGGTGGATGCAGGCGAAGAGATCCGCCGGGACAAACCCAAAGGTGTGCAGGAAGTTCTTTAAAAAATCAGACCTGTTGGGGGGATCTTTCCCCATGAACTTCAGTTGTACTACATTCCGTCTCCTAAAGGGTTGAGCCCCTATTGGCCCTTGCGACCTGGGCGTGGCGTTAGCCCCTCCCCCCAGGGAGCTCGGGCCCGCTACAGCCCCAGCGTATGATTTTAAACCGGGCAATGGGCTTGGATCTTCCACTTGACCTCCTCCTTCTGACTGGCTTCTGTCACCAACAGTGCTAGGTTCAGGACCCCTTACCTCCTGCCGGGACCCAGACCCCCCTTCCCTGGCACGAGGTGCCAACTGCTTACCATCCCCCAGAATGCCAGGCATGGACTTTGATGCCTTCTCTATTAGTTCTGCCGCCCTCTTTGCCCTGTCTGACACGACTAGTGGGCCAAAAATTGTCTCAATGACTCTTTCTTGAACTGCGCTGGGACCCGCATTGCTACTCATTATAACACTTTTGTCCCCCACCACATTTATTTTCCCAGCCTTGGGTACGCCACCTTGGGCTGTCAGATTCGCTGTGTCATAGGTACCAACGTCAGTGCCCCCCACACACACACCGCTCGCTGACACCTTATTCTCAACTTTTGCAGCATCCGAATTGACATTGACAGCATTAACACTTATAACATTTCCTACTGCTACCACAGTACAATCTGACTTAGACGCACTGGCACCGATCACTGGGCTTTGGCTGTCGCTCGGCTGCGCTGCAGGGGAACGCGCCACCACTCCGCAACGAGCCTCTGCCCCGACCTTTGAGCCAGCTTTTGCATCCATACTTAAACCAGTACTGTTACATGTTATAGCATCCGAACTGACATTGACAGCATTATCACTTATAACATTTCCTACTGCTACCACAGTACAATCTGACTTAGACGCATTGGCACCGATCACTGGGCTTTGGCTGTCGCTCGGCTGCGCTGCAGAGGAACGCGCCACCACTTCGCAACGAGCCTCTGCCCCGATCTTTAAGCCAGTTTTTGCATCCACACTTAAACTAGTATTATTACATATTATAACATCCGTATTGACATTGATAGTATTTGGGATAAGAGCTACGTTTAAACTCACCGGTCTCCGGGCGTCCGGGTACTCACATCCAGCTTCTCCAGGCAAGACTCCAGGCTGCCGGGGGTGCATCATGCTCCCTTCCCCAGGGAACAGTGCCGCACTACCCTCGGGTCCGCCTTCCGTTTTCCCCGGGCCCTTCACAGACTTCTGCTCCCCCTCCATAGCACGGATGGTCTCGTACAATCCACCGTCCTCACTGTCCTCCTGGGCCACGACTACCTCGTTTGGAGGCAATGCCGCCGAGTCTTTTAGGTTTGCAGTGTCCATGGCGGCTCTCAATGCTTCCAATAGATTTACCTTCACCTTTACAGCCTCCATCAGGTCGTCTATCTCAGCCGAGATGATCACACGGTCCCGGCTATACGCCCGGTTTCTTTTCTTCTTCTTTTTTGCGATCATCCGCTCCAATCCTTCTACCTCTGCTTCCAATACTCCGATCCTGGCCTCGGCGTCCGTCTCCTCCTGCTCGCTGTCCTCTGATTCCGGCAGGCTGACGGTCGCCGGGTCTATCGGTTCCTCCGGCTTAGTATCCAAATCTGCGCTTGTCTGCAAACATAGTTTACCTGCCGCCTTCCTCCCCGTACCTAGTTGCACCACTAGGCCGGTTCCCGGTTCTTGGCCCCCGATATTAATCTTCATACGGGGCGGCTCAAGGATGGCAGGTTCACACGCATCACTCTGTACGCTCGTCTGCATACTTGGTTTCCCCGTACCTAGTTGCTCCACTAGGCCGGTTCCCGGTTCTTGGTCCCCCGTATTAATCTTCATACGGGGCGGCCTCCGCACGCCCGTCTGCATACTCAGTTTCCCCGTACCTAGTTGCTCCACTAGGCCGGCTCCCGGTTCTTGGTCCCCCGTATTAATCTTCATACGGGGCGGCCTCCGCACGCCCGTCTGCATACTCAGTTTCCCCGTACCTAGTTGCTCCACTAGGCCGGCTCCCGGTTCTTGGTCCCCCGTATTAATCTTCATACGGGGCGGCCTCCGCACGCCCGTCTGCATACTCAGTTTCCCCGTACCTAGTTGCTCCACTAGGCCGGCTCCCGGTTCTTGGTCCCCCGCATTAATCTTCATACGGGGCGGCTCAAGGATGGCAGCACTCGGGCCAGTTCCGGGGTCCACATCCATTTCCCTGTCCAGGGCAGACTCTGCGGTCAGTCCGTCGCTTTGCAGGTTCCTAGCTCCGGCCAAGCTGGTATTAGGCCTCACGCTAGAAACCTCTTCCATACTGGGTGATTTAGGCCCAGAAGCCTGGGGGCTCTCCACCACTCCTCCCCCAGGATCCTCCATCTATAGCTGGGATCAGTATCAAAGCTAAGTCCAGTTGCTGAGCTCTCCAAAACACGTCCTACCTCAGCGGCTGCTGGCACCAGACTTGCCCTCCAATGGGTCCTCGTTAAAGGATTTAAAGTGTACTCATTCCAATTACAGGGCCTCGAAAGAGTCCTGTATTGTTATTTTTCGTCACTACCTCCCCGAGTCGGGAGTGGGTAATTTGCGCGCCTGCTGCCTTCCTTGGATGTGGTAGCCGTTTCTCAGGCTCCCTCTCCGGAATCGAACCCTGATTCCCCGTTACCCGTGGTCACCATGGTAGGCGCGGAAAGTACCATCGAAAGTTGATAGGGCAGACATCCGAATGTATCGTCGCCGTCACGGGGACGTGCGATCGGCCCGAGGTTATCTAGAGTCGCCAAAGCGGCCGGGGGCCGGCGGGCCCGGGCCGAGGCACGGAGCACCGCCGGGGCGCCCCGGATTGGTCTTGGTCTGATAAATGCACGCATCCCGGGGGGTCAGCGCTCGTCGGCATGTATTAGCTCTAGAATTACCACAGTTATCCAAGTAACTGGTGGAGCGATCAAAGGAACCATAACTGATTTAATGAGCCTTTCGCAGTTTCACTGTACCGGCCGTGTGTACTTACACGTGCATGGCTTAATCTTTGAGACAAGCATATGCTACTGGCAGGATCAACCAGGTAGCTTTCCCTCCAGGAATGGGGGGGAGCTGAGGGGGTAAGCCTCTGGGGAGGGGGGGCGGGCGGCGGACCGGCCCCAGGGAGGTGAGCCGGGGCTGTCGCCACCGGCCTCTCGCGGGGGGCTGGACCGTCCGCTTCGCCCCACCCTCCCCCCGGCCCGCTCCCGCCGCCTGGCTCAACCTCGGTTCACCTCAGGGAGGCTCCGAGGGCCGGGCGGGGGGCGGGCCGGGCCCGCGCTGGCGTGGGCAGCTGCCGGGCGGCAGCGGTGGGGGACGACGGGTCAGCAGGGGGAACTAGTGCGCTCCGCCGGGGTGGACCCGGGGGGGTGGCAGGGTCGGGCACGCCTCGCGGTGCCGAGGGCGCCCGCCCATCCCCAGCCCGGGCTCCGGCCGTTTCGGGCGCCTGGGGGTCGGGGCGGGTCCGGGCAGACTCTGCCGCGGGGAGCGGCGTCCGGCCTCTCCCCGGCGCCGGGGAGGGGGACGGGCCTCGAGCGGCCGCCCTTACGGGTGGGGCCGGTCCGCTTCCGGGGCGGACGGGAGGGTGGCGGTCGCGCCAGCGGCGGGACCCCCCGGGGCCCCGCCTGGCGACCGTCCCTCCCCGCCGGGAAGCGGGGTGCCTGGTCGATCGGAGAGAGTCGACTCGCGGGGGACGTCGACGCGGGCCGAGAGAAATCCTCCCGAGGGAGAGAAATCGCTCGCCGCTCAGAGTCCCGCTCGGAGAATCCCAAAGCGCGTCTTATTGCGTTTGCCCCGCGCGCCAGTCCGGGGGGCCGGGTTCGGGACGCGGCCGGCCCTCCGGAACCCGGGGTCAGCCCCGGCGGCCGAATCCGTCCTCATCGGGCCTTCCGCCCTGGATCCCCCGGCCCGGGGGGTGGCCTACGACGCGGCAGCCGCGAGGGGGTGCGAGCGAAAACCGACGGCTCCCCGGCGGTCGGGGAGGTCCCTGGGCCTTTTTCCCAGATTTGGCCCCCGGGGGCCCCTGGCTCCGGAGGTCCCCCGGCCGGCGGGGAGCCTCCCGGCGGGTTCCCCGGTGGTCAGGGAGGTCCCTGGGCCTTTTTCCCAGATTCGGCCCCCGGGGGGCGCTGGCACCCTACGAGCCTGCCCGGCTTGTGCCCCTTGGTCTTTGAGTCTTTGGGGCCTCACCCCTGCAAGGCATTCGGGTTGACTTGCCTAAGACTCCCCCCCGGCCAGCCCAGTGGAGAGAGAGAAATCGCTCGCCGCTCAGAGTCCCGCTCGGAGAATCCCAAAGTGTGTCTTATTGCGTTTGCCCCGCGCGCCATTCAGGGGGGCCGGGTGCGGGACGCGGCCGGCCCTCTGGAACCCGGGGTCGGCCACGGCGGCCGAATCCGTCCTCATCGGGCCTTCCGTCCTGGATCCCCCCGGCCCGGGGGCAGCCAGACGCGGAAGTACAAACCGACAGCTTGGCCGGGAGTGAGAAAAACTGCTGCGAGTGCCTGGGAGAAGGTGCCTCTGGGCGGCTGGCTCCGTCGCGGACTCGGGGAGAAGCCTGCCGCTGCAGCTGCAACTCACCCTCACCCTAACCCTAACCCTAACCCTAAGTCCGACGCGAAAGTACAAACCGGCAGCTTGGCCGCCCAAGTACAAACCGACAGCTGGGCCGGGAGTGAGAAAAACTGCTGCGAGTGCCTGGGAAAAGGTGCCTCTGGGCGGCTGGCTCCGTCGCGGACTCGGGGAGAAGCCTGCCGCTGCAGCTGCAACTCACCCTAACCCTAACCCTAACCCTAACCCTAACCACTTCGGCCAGGGCTGCCTAACCCTAACCCTAACCCTAATCCTAACCCTAACCCAGGGCTGCCTAACCCTAACCCTAACCCTAACCCTAACCCACTTCGGCCAGGGCTGCCTAACCCTAACCCTAACCCTAACCCTAACCCTAACTCTTCGGCCAGGGTTCCCTAACCCTAACCGCAACCCTGGATCCC
>NW_027446953.1:2957500-2965000 GCF_038048845.1 Mixophyes fleayi | reverse complement strand
GGTCCCTCCTTTCTTTGTCAAGTGACTTCTCGGACAAGAGGTCGGAGTAGAAAGACCGCACAACGTCAAGAATGCCCTCCTTCTCCTCCCTCAGGACACCCCCAGCGTCGCGCAAGCCTCTCACCTCCTTAGTATCTACCGAGTTCCTACAACTCTGAAAAGGGTCGGGCGAATGGTACTTCCCATAATCCCTCTCCAGAATCAAGGAAGCATACCGGTCATACCGTATCTCCCTCATCCGAGCCTTCACCCGGGAGATCTCCCCATTGTCTCCCTGTCCAGAGATCAGGAATCCAAGTTTTCTCCTCAGTGCCACGTAGGTGTTCTCTTTTAAACAATTGTTTCTGGCTACGAGGCCCTGGAAAAAGCTCCGGGTCCTCTTCTTCAGTATCTCCCACCATTCAGACCTACCCCAACCTGCCTCCAAAAGTGTTTCCTGGGTTTCAAAAAAGTCCCTAAAAGACTGTCTTATCACCTCCTCTTCTAGGAGCTTAGAGTTCAGGCGCCACAGACCCCTACCCTTCCGAAGGGACTCCGAAGCATTCAAGGACATAGATAGGTAAACGTGATCGGAAAACTCTACCGGCCTCAGCTCTGGAGCCGAGGTTTTCGAGCTCTCCTTAACAAAAACCCTATCTATCCTAGACCTACAACTACCTCTGAAGTAAGTGAAACCCGTGTGGTCCGGAGAATGGCGAACATGAACATCCACCAGACCAGCCTGTCTAACCATACTATTTAGAAAAATGGAGTCATAGCCCAACGTAGTCTTTGAACCTCCCCTGTCTTTTGTCCTAGTAATGGTGTTGAAATCACCTCCAAAGACTATCTGTCGGGCCGAAAAAAGATATGGCTTTATCGCCCTGAAGAGGCACTTCCGATCCCACTTTGTTTGTGGGCCGTAAATATTAATCAGCCTCAGGTCGTGCCCCCTCAGATTGACATGCAACACCATGCACCTACCTACCTCAAGCTCGATAACTCGCTGAATGGTTATCATGCCGGTAAAAAGTACCGCCAGCCCACCGTACGGCTCGGCCGCAAGAGACCAGTAGGAGGGCCCCCGCCTCCACTCTCTCTTTGCTTTGTGTATGTCAGCTAGCTGACTCAACCTGGTCTTTTGCAAAAATAAAAAATCAACCTCAACCGTGTCGAAAAAATCATAGGCCATGTAACGAGCACGCTCGGAAAGGATAGATGCCACATTAATGGTGGCAAATCTTATGGGCTGGGAAGCCATCCTTCAGAGTTATGGACAGTAGTAACAACTCACTTCTTTTTTATTTTCCTCTCCGAGTCCTCATCTGAGGACCCGAAACGTTTATAACTTAAACCTGCTGGAAGGGAAAGTCCCTCTACCAGGACTATCTCCTCCTCTGACCGGGGGATAGCCCCTAACTTTGCTATCTCCCCTACTGACCCGCCAGGATCATTAATCTCCCGTTCCCCGTCCCTCCCCTTCTGGCTACCCTGATCGCCAGACGGGTCAGAAGAAACACCCTGAGGACCTACGATGTTATCAGGAAAGGGACCTATAGGGCCTAGTGGAGGGTCTTCCACTCGTAGAACAGGGACCGTATCCCCCCTTTCAGATACCCTCTTCACTCTCACCAGACCCTTCACAGGAGACTCTTCCTCAACGAAACTACCTGTGGGGTGGGCCTGTATTTTTAAACCTGCTGCCTCTTTCCCCTCAGAGGCCTCCAGAGACACTTTCATGTTATCTTTCAGGAAAGATCGTGCCGTTGTTTTTATATTTTCAGATTTTTTTTTAACCTTTGCTATTTCCCCCAATGACATTTCTCTTGACCTCCTTGACTTTTGTTTTTTCCTGGTTGCCCTTTGAACTAGCTCTCCCCCTGCCTCTCTCACAATTTCCCCTTCGTCCATGCTCTCCTCGCTACTAGTGAGAAATTGAAACTTGTTGGATAGCACCACTACCTCCTTTTCAGCATGTTTTTTCTTACCCCTGGCTTTCCTCGGTTTTGACCACTCGACCACCTCACCTGTAGGGCTCTTAACCACCTCACTTGCAGGGCTCTCAACCACCTCACTTGTAGGGCTCTCAACCACCGCCACAACCCTTGGGGGGAGGGGGGAAGGGAGAGGGGACTGCGAAGGGGGGAGGTCTCTTAGTACTGCCAGTTCCCTCTGTTCCACCCTGCTCTCCTCATTCTCCACCACCTCCATCACCTCTACCAATTCTGCATCCGTGTATCCCCCATTATGCGCCGCATGGGGGCACCTACTGAAGGGGTGGCCGATGACTCCACACAGGTTACACCTGATCTGACTACACGATTTTGTCTCGTGTCCTGTATCCCCACAATGCCCGCACTTTTGTTGGGGGCAATTCATGCTGAGGTGGGGGAAATCCCCACACTTGTGGCACATCCTCGGCTGACCCGGGTAGAAGCACTGGATCCTATCGCGGCCAATGAAAGCCGCTGAGGGCAAGTGCACCAGGCCAGCCTCCGTGCTTTTGAGATCTACCGTGGTGGACCATCCGCCACCCCAGACCCCATGGCTTGGATCCGGCACTTTGACTAAGGGCGATGTTATCATGGCGTATCTCCCAATCCAAAACCTCAAGTCTGCCGCAGGAATCGATTCATTCCTTACAAGGATTGTGACCTTCTCCTTTTCTTGCCGGGTAATTGCTAGGGCCCTAAAGCCCGTCCACGGATCCCTCAGCCTACACCCACCCCACCGATTCCAGAAGGCCTGTAGCCCCTGGTACGACATGAAGCTAACGTCGTATTCGGCTGTATTGACAGGGTGGATGCAGGCGAAGAGATCCGCCGGGACAAACCCAAAGGTGTGCAGGAAGTTCTTTAAAAAATCAGACCTGTTGGGGGGATCTTTCCCCATGAACTTCAGTTGTACTACATTCCGTCTCCTAAAGGGTTGAGCCCCTATTGGCCCTTGCGACCTGGGCGTGGCGTTAGCCCCTCCCCCCAGGGAGCTCGGGCCCGCTACAGCCCCAGCGTATGATTTTAAACCGGGCAATGGGCTTGGATCTTCCACTTGACCTCCTCCTTCTGACTGGCTTCTGTCACCAACAGTGCTAGGTTCAGGACCCCTTACCTCCTGCCGGGACCCAGACCCCCCTTCCCTGGCACGAGGTGCCAACTGCTTACCATCCCCCAGAATGCCAGGCATGGACTTTGATGCCTTCTCTATTAGTTCTGCCGCCCTCTTTGCCCTGTCTGACACGACTAGTGGGCCAAAAATTGTCTCAATGACTCTTTCTTGAACTGCGCTGGGACCCGCATTGCTACTCATTATAACACTTTTGTCCCCCACCACATTTATTTTCCCAGCCTTGGGTACGCCACCTTGGGCTGTCAGATTCGCTGTGTCATAGGTACCAACGTCAGTGCCCCCCACACACACACCGCTCGCTGACACCTTATTCTCAACTTTTGCAGCATCCGAATTGACATTGACAGCATTAACACTTATAACATTTCCTACTGCTACCACAGTACAATCTGACTTAGACGCACTGGCACCGATCACTGGGCTTTGGCTGTCGCTCGGCTGCGCTGCAGGGGAACGCGCCACCACTCCGCAACGAGCCTCTGCCCCGACCTTTGAGCCAGCTTTTGCATCCATACTTAAACCAGTACTGTTACATGTTATAGCATCCGAACTGACATTGACAGCATTATCACTTATAACATTTCCTACTGCTACCACAGTACAATCTGACTTAGACGCATTGGCACCGATCACTGGGCTTTGGCTGTCGCTCGGCTGCGCTGCAGAGGAACGCGCCACCACTTCGCAACGAGCCTCTGCCCCGATCTTTAAGCCAGTTTTTGCATCCACACTTAAACTAGTATTATTACATATTATAACATCCGTATTGACATTGATAGTATTTGGGATAAGAGCTACGTTTAAACTCACCGGTCTCCGGGCGTCCGGGTACTCACATCCAGCTTCTCCAGGCAAGACTCCAGGCTGCCGGGGGTGCATCATGCTCCCTTCCCCAGGGAACAGTGCCGCACTACCCTCGGGTCCGCCTTCCGTTTTCCCCGGGCCCTTCACAGACTTCTGCTCCCCCTCCATAGCACGGATGGTCTCGTACAATCCACCGTCCTCACTGTCCTCCTGGGCCACGACTACCTCGTTTGGAGGCAATGCCGCCGAGTCTTTTAGGTTTGCAGTGTCCATGGCGGCTCTCAATGCTTCCAATAGATTTACCTTCACCTTTACAGCCTCCATCAGGTCGTCTATCTCAGCCGAGATGATCACACGGTCCCGGCTATACGCCCGGTTTCTTTTCTTCTTCTTTTTTGCGATCATCCGCTCCAATCCTTCTACCTCTGCTTCCAATACTCCGATCCTGGCCTCGGCGTCCGTCTCCTCCTGCTCGCTGTCCTCTGATTCCGGCAGGCTGACGGTCGCCGGGTCTATCGGTTCCTCCGGCTTAGTATCCAAATCTGCGCTTGTCTGCAAACATAGTTTACCTGCCGCCTTCCTCCCCGTACCTAGTTGCACCACTAGGCCGGTTCCCGGTTCTTGGCCCCCGATATTAATCTTCATACGGGGCGGCTCAAGGATGGCAGGTTCACACGCATCACTCTGTACGCTCGTCTGCATACTTGGTTTCCCCGTACCTAGTTGCTCCACTAGGCCGGTTCCCGGTTCTTGGTCCCCCGTATTAATCTTCATACGGGGCGGCCTCCGCACGCCCGTCTGCATACTCAGTTTCCCCGTACCTAGTTGCTCCACTAGGCCGGCTCCCGGTTCTTGGTCCCCCGTATTAATCTTCATACGGGGCGGCCTCCGCACGCCCGTCTGCATACTCAGTTTCCCCGTACCTAGTTGCTCCACTAGGCCGGCTCCCGGTTCTTGGTCCCCCGTATTAATCTTCATACGGGGCGGCCTCCGCACGCCCGTCTGCATACTCAGTTTCCCCGTACCTAGTTGCTCCACTAGGCCGGCTCCCGGTTCTTGGTCCCCCGCATTAATCTTCATACGGGGCGGCTCAAGGATGGCAGCACTCGGGCCAGTTCCGGGGTCCACATCCATTTCCCTGTCCAGGGCAGACTCTGCGGTCAGTCCGTCGCTTTGCAGGTTCCTAGCTCCGGCCAAGCTGGTATTAGGCCTCACGCTAGAAACCTCTTCCATACTGGGTGATTTAGGCCCAGAAGCCTGGGGGCTCTCCACCACTCCTCCCCCAGGATCCTCCATCTATAGCTGGGATCAGTATCAAAGCTAAGTCCAGTTGCTGAGCTCTCCAAAACACGTCCTACCTCAGCGGCTGCTGGCACCAGACTTGCCCTCCAATGGGTCCTCGTTAAAGGATTTAAAGTGTACTCATTCCAATTACAGGGCCTCGAAAGAGTCCTGTATTGTTATTTTTCGTCACTACCTCCCCGAGTCGGGAGTGGGTAATTTGCGCGCCTGCTGCCTTCCTTGGATGTGGTAGCCGTTTCTCAGGCTCCCTCTCCGGAATCGAACCCTGATTCCCCGTTACCCGTGGTCACCATGGTAGGCGCGGAAAGTACCATCGAAAGTTGATAGGGCAGACATCCGAATGTATCGTCGCCGTCACGGGGACGTGCGATCGGCCCGAGGTTATCTAGAGTCGCCAAAGCGGCCGGGGGCCGGCGGGCCCGGGCCGAGGCACGGAGCACCGCCGGGGCGCCCCGGATTGGTCTTGGTCTGATAAATGCACGCATCCCGGGGGGTCAGCGCTCGTCGGCATGTATTAGCTCTAGAATTACCACAGTTATCCAAGTAACTGGTGGAGCGATCAAAGGAACCATAACTGATTTAATGAGCCTTTCGCAGTTTCACTGTACCGGCCGTGTGTACTTACACGTGCATGGCTTAATCTTTGAGACAAGCATATGCTACTGGCAGGATCAACCAGGTAGCTTTCCCTCCAGGAATGGGGGGGAGCTGAGGGGGTAAGCCTCTGGGGAGGGGGGGCGGGCGGCGGACCGGCCCCAGGGAGGTGAGCCGGGGCTGTCGCCACCGGCCTCTCGCGGGGGGCTGGACCGTCCGCTTCGCCCCACCCTCCCCCCGGCCCGCTCCCGCCGCCTGGCTCAACCTCGGTTCACCTCAGGGAGGCTCCGAGGGCCGGGCGGGGGGCGGGCCGGGCCCGCGCTGGCGTGGGCAGCTGCCGGGCGGCAGCGGTGGGGGACGACGGGTCAGCAGGGGGAACTAGTGCGCTCCGCCGGGGTGGACCCGGGGGGGTGGCAGGGTCGGGCACGCCTCGCGGTGCCGAGGGCGCCCGCCCATCCCCAGCCCGGGCTCCGGCCGTTTCGGGCGCCTGGGGGTCGGGGCGGGTCCGGGCAGACTCTGCCGCGGGGAGCGGCGTCCGGCCTCTCCCCGGCGCCGGGGAGGGGGACGGGCCTCGAGCGGCCGCCCTTACGGGTGGGGCCGGTCCGCTTCCGGGGCGGACGGGAGGGTGGCGGTCGCGCCAGCGGCGGGACCCCCCGGGGCCCCGCCTGGCGACCGTCCCTCCCCGCCGGGAAGCGGGGTGCCTGGTCGATCGGAGAGAGTCGACTCGCGGGGGACGTCGACGCGGGCCGAGAGAAATCCTCCCGAGGGAGAGAAATCGCTCGCCGCTCAGAGTCCCGCTCGGAGAATCCCAAAGCGCGTCTTATTGCGTTTGCCCCGCGCGCCAGTCCGGGGGGCCGGGTTCGGGACGCGGCCGGCCCTCCGGAACCCGGGGTCAGCCCCGGCGGCCGAATCCGTCCTCATCGGGCCTTCCGCCCTGGATCCCCCGGCCCGGGGGGTGGCCTACGACGCGGCAGCCGCGAGGGGGTGCGAGCGAAAACCGACGGCTCCCCGGCGGTCGGGGAGGTCCCTGGGCCTTTTTCCCAGATTTGGCCCCCGGGGGCCCCTGGCTCCGGAGGTCCCCCGGCCGGCGGGGAGCCTCCCGGCGGGTTCCCCGGTGGTCAGGGAGGTCCCTGGGCCTTTTTCCCAGATTCGGCCCCCGGGGGGCGCTGGCACCCTACGAGCCTGCCCGGCTTGTGCCCCTTGGTCTTTGAGTCTTTGGGGCCTCACCCCTGCAAGGCATTCGGGTTGACTTGCCTAAGACTCCCCCCCGGCCAGCCCAGTGGAGAGAGAGAAATCGCTCGCCGCTCAGAGTCCCGCTCGGAGAATCCCAAAGTGTGTCTTATTGCGTTTGCCCCGCGCGCCATTCAGGGGGGCCGGGTGCGGGACGCGGCCGGCCCTCTGGAACCCGGGGTCGGCCACGGCGGCCGAATCCGTCCTCATCGGGCCTTCCGTCCTGGATCCCCCCGGCCCGGGGGCAGCCAGACGCGGAAGTACAAACCGACAGCTTGGCCGGGAGTGAGAAAAACTGCTGCGAGTGCCTGGGAGAAGGTGCCTCTGGGCGGCTGGCTCCGTCGCGGACTCGGGGAGAAGCCTGCCGCTGCAGCTGCAACTCACCCTCACCCTAACCCTAACCCTAACCCTAAGTCCGACGCGAAAGTACAAACCGGCAGCTTGGCCGCCCAAGTACAAACCGAC